>NC_048300.1:109373158-109475619 GCF_013100865.1 Trachemys scripta elegans
TTTCCCCCCCCCCCCAAGAGTTTTTGAAATGTAGCTTCTAAGGGAAGGCCAATAAAATAGATCCTTTACCATAGCAGGAAAGGTGTGTCCTTTCCTCAAAATAGCTGATGCAAAGGTCTGTCCATTACAAAGTTACTACCTGTACTTCCATACCCAGCACTACAACAAGATCAAAGAGTGGCCAGCTACGTGTGTTTAACTGGAAGCACTTGGGACAAGCCACTGAATGTCATAGTGACCATGAGATTGAATGCTTGACATGTTCATATGACTGTACATACATTAATTCTTGCAAGACTCAGGTGGAGGGGAAAGAAAAATAAGTGTGTGTCATCATCTCATTTTGCCGTTGGGGAAACTGAAGGGTTTGTTCCTTACCTGGGGCAACAGAGGGAGTCAGAGGAATAGCTATGGTTAAATTCAGACCTTCTTGACTTCCTGTTTTCTTTATTATTATTCTTCATTTGCCACCATTTCCTGTTTATTTTGAATACATACTGCAAAACACAACACTCAGTGTGGAACATAACAGCATTCTAGAATACAGCCTATGATAAAGTGGTTTCCAGAGACTTGCCACTGAGTCCACCCTTACTGGTACTATGATGTAGTATAGTATTTTATACACCCTGGTCAGGAAAGCCTTTGCTATGATGAACTACAGAATAACAAACAGTCCCTTGCATATAACTTGCATATGTTGATCTATAATATATATGAAAGCATTAAACTTAAACAACATATGCAGCTGAACATTTGATTAAAAATGAGATAAGGAACAGAACATTGAATCCTTTATGAAGATGATTGACATTAAAAAGGAAAAATACCATCCCTGAAATTATTCATATTGCAATCAGTTATATATCACCAACATCTTAATACAGAAGATAAATGTAATACACTGAAAAAAGGGAGGAGGTGTTGCCTTATATATTAAAAATGTATACACTTGGACTGAGGTTGAGATAGAAATAAGAGACAGACTTGTTGAAAGTCTTTGCGTAAGGATAAAAGGGGTAAAAAATAAGGGTGATGTCATGGTAGGGGTCTCCTACAGACCACCAAACCAGGAAGAAGAGGTGGATGAAGCTTTTTTAAACAACTAACAAAATCATCCAAAGCACAGGACTTGGTGGTGATGGGGGACTTCAACGACCCAGACATCTCTTGGGAAAATAATGATCTAAAACTCAAAAAGGAGTCCCACAAAAAGTGGAAACTCCATCACATTACAAAGGATGAATATAAACAAATAACACAAGTATGTAGAGACAAAATCAGAAAGGCCAAGGCAAGGCACAAAACGAGATCAAACTAGTTAGGGACATAAAAAGAAACAAGAAAACATTCTACAAATGCATAAGACATAAGAGGGAGACCAAGGACAGAGTAGGCCCATTACTCAATGGGGGGGGGGGGGGGGGACAATAACCGAAAATGTGGAAATGGCAGAGGTGCTTAATTACTTCTTTGTTTCGGTTTTCACTAAGAAGGTGGTGATGATTGGACGTCTACCATAGTGAATGCCAGTGAAAATGAGGTAGGATCAGAATCTAAAATAGGGAAAGAACAAGTCAAAAATTACTTAGACAAGTTAGATGTCTTCAAATCATCAGGGCCTGATGAAATGCATCCTAGAATACTCAAGGAGCTGACTGAGGAGATATCTGAGCCCATTAGCAATTATCTTTGAAAAGTCATGGAAGGTGGGAGACATTCCAGAAGACTGGAAAAGGGCAAATATAGTGCCCATCTATATAAAGGGAAATAAGGACAACCGGGGAATTACAGACCAGTCAGCTTAACTTCTGTACCCGGAAAGATAATGGAGCAAATAATTAAGCGATCAGTTTGCAAACCTAGAAGATAATAAAGTGATAAATAACAGTCAGCATAGATTTGTCAAGAACAAATCATGTCAAACCAACTTGATAGCTTTCTTTGACAGGGTAACAAGCCTTGTAGATAGGGGAGAAGTGGTAGATGTGGTATATCTTGACTTTAGTAAGGCTTTTAATACTGTCTTGCATGACCTTCTCATAAACAAACTAAGGAAATGCAACCTAGATGGAGCTACTATAAGGTGGGTGCATACCTGGTTGGAAAATCGTTCCCAGATAGTAGTTATCAGTGGTTCACAGTCATGCTGGAAGGTCATAACGAGTGGGGTCCCACAGGGATCGGTTCTGGGTCCAGTTCTGTTCAATATCTTCATCAATGATTTAGATAATGTCAGAGAGAGTACACTTATAAAGTTTGCGGACAGTACCAAGCTGTGAGGGGTTGAAAGTGCTGTGGAGGATAGGATTAAAATTCAAAATGATCCTAACAAACTGGAGAAATGGTCTGAAGTAAATAGGATGAAAGATTAAGCTTGATAAGTTTATGGAAGGGATGGTATGATGGGATAGCCTAATTTTGACAATTAATTGATCTTTGACTGTTAGCAGTAAATATGCCCGATGGGATGTTAGATGGGGTGGGATCTGAGTTATTACAGAGAATTCTCTGGGTGTCTGGCTGGTGAGTCTTTCCCACATGCTCAGGGTTTTGCTGATCACCATATTTGGGGTCAGGAAGGAATTTTCCTCCAGGGGAGATTGGCAGAGGCCCTGTGGGTTTTTTGCCTTCCTCTGCAGCATGGGACACGGGTCACTTGCTGGAGGATTCTCTGCAACATGAAGTCTTTAAACCATGATTTGAGAACTTCAGTAGCTCAGACATAGGAGTGGGTGGGTGAGATTCTGTGGCCTGCATTGTGCAGGAGGTCAGACTAGATGATCGTAATGATCCCTTCTGACCTTAAAGTCTATGACTCTTTGACTGAGGGGGGAATTGATAGCAGCCTTCAATTACCTGAAAGGGGGTTCCAAAGAAGATGGATCTAGGCTGTTTTCAGTGGTGACAGATGACAGAACAAGGAGCAATGGCCTCAAATTGCAGTGAGGGAGGTTTAGGTTGGATATTAGGAAAAATTATTTCACTAGAAGGATGGTGAAGCACTGGAATGGGTTACCTAGGGAGGTGGTGGAATCTCTATACTTAGTGGTTTTTAAGTCCTGACTTGACAAATCCCTGGCTGGGATGATTTAGTTGGGGTTGGTCCTGCTTTGAGCAGAGTTGGACTAGATGACCTCCTGAGGTCTCTTCCAACCCTAATCTTCTATGATTTCAGTGAACTTTACTATCAGTTTTAGTGACGCTTCACTCTGCTTACATTGACATTGATGTTCTGTTTCCACCATAAGCATATTTCACTGTCATAATGAGCATTACTAGGTAGATATTAAAAGATGTTTAACACTGGCCCTGCTGCACCCTACTTACGTGCTCTGACTGTGCAGGGTAAGAGCTAAACTCTAGGTTCCCCGCCTCAAAGAGGAAAGTGCTGACTAGCTTATTGAGGAGTCTGCTGTTCATTTTTCTTACAAACCAGGCATCCATGGATGGTCCAGAGATAATTATATTTAATCACCTCTTTAATGTCCTCATTACTTCCAACCAATAGAGGCCCATTGTTTATAGTATACCTCCACTGATTCTGTAGTTATTTGCCTCTAAAAACACAGACAAAACTTCACTAAGATTAGGTTTTACTGTACTTCTGTCTCTGCCATCGCCCTCAGGAAACAGATGTTCCTTAATCCAACTCAAATCTACAGGTAGCTGTCAATCACTTCTTAAAACACTACATGCTGTGGTAGTCACAGCTGTAATCATGACTATAATCATGTCTTGCTGGTCAATTGTTATCTCATAATCTCTAGTTTTCTTTATGGCCTCCAGAAGTTTTAAACCAACTGTAGACAAGAAATGCAAAAGAGGAGGGGACTGCATGATTCAGAATTCGTTACAAGACGTGTCATTTTTCATCACCAAACTAGTGGCTCAGATCCAGTCAGTAGCAGTTAAAAGTGGTTACCTTTCAGTGGTCCATATTAAGTGATTTGTAGTCCCTTTCTGCAGGGCATCCTAAACACAGCCAATAAAACCGTGATATTACATCACACCTTCAAATTTTATGCCACATGTATTACAAATAATCTATTTCAGACACACGTTAGATATTTTTCAGGGATGTTTTTGTAATTGGAAATGTGTTTGTAACTCTCTGGCTGCTTTCATTACACCGTGAGTCCAACAATATGGGCCACAGAGGGAAATAATAAGGCAGCAATTACAACTTAGGTTAGTAATGAGCCAGACTTCTAGTGGAACCTAGTAAGGGCCAAGGTTGTAACTTGACCTGTTTAGCACATATTAAAGGAATCATGTGCCTTGTCTACATTAGACCTTTAAAATGGGTTAGGTAGCACATGTTAAATCTGCGTTGAGATATGGCCCCAAGTGTGGACACTATTTATCCACACCTAGCTGAGGGTTAATTTTTGGGGGGGGGGAGGGTTGAGGTTCACTGGCAGAGTGGCAGGCATTGAGCCCCTTAACTTGCTCCTTACTTACTTGTACGGACTGTGGCATTTTGGTTAATTAGGTCAGTTAGAGATAAGAAAAAGGGTCTCTATATGCCAAAGCTCAGCAGAAGAGCTACCTTGCCCCCTTCTCTCAGGTCTCTCTCTCCGCTTATCTGCCCAGCTCTCATTGCTGACAATCTCAGAGCTTTTGGGCACCAACAATCTACACAGCACCATCTCTCTTTTTAGAATAGCTCAAATCCTGTTTAACCAGCACAGAGAGAGGGAGAATATTGTCCCTCATTACTTCCAAACTCCATTTCTTCTTCCTATTTATCTCTTTCTCTCATTTTCTTCTCCCTTTGTGTGCTGGCTGCCAGCAAGATGAAGAGAATATGACTTGCATCCTACAGATTTCTTGAACTCCAGACACTGGCCCATGTAAGTGCCCTCTTAGGGTATGGGGCCTCACCTATATATTAATGAATATGCCAAAAAACTTAGTTGTGAAGCGGTTAGGCCTGCTGCTCAAACAACATGCTTGACTCAAACACTCAAAAGCAAGAACATGAAAAGTTAAGTCTCTAACCATACATACCCTGTACTCTTCCACCCACTGGCTCACACTATGCTATTATTACAACCTCTTTATACCCCAGACCAGACACTCCAATCTTACGGATCTTCTCCATACACCCCTTTACCAACCTTCTCTCCCTTAACAATATTATTTGTGGATGTTTGGTGTAGTGATGTGTGTTCTGGGATGGGATAGTTTTGGTAAAAGGGTGTGATGTAAGGATGGCATCTTAATGATCCTGACTAGACTATTTAAATCTCCATATGCCTTTTGAGCTTTCAGTTTTGCATTCGGGCAACATTTCAAAAGACTGTATGCACAAGCCTTTTAAAATTATTGACAAGAGGGATAAAAAAATCTGGAGTTGGAAAATGGAAATAACCAATTTTTTTCTTTGTCTGCTAATTATGGCACAAAACTCACTTTAGAGAAATAATGCTAGTTTTTTTAACTATAAAAAATAATTACGTAACCCCAAGCATCCCAACAGACTCTATGTACATGTTTCTGATCTTTCTTCTATAGTTTGTAGTTTTTAAGCTACAGTGACCTGCAAAATCAGTTTTATAATACTCACTTTTGGGGGGTGGGGAGGAGGGGATTTTTAATTTATTAGAATTTGCAACTGATTTTCTGAAAATTCAAGCCTGACTCAGATGACGTGCTGCACATTTGCGGTATATTTTGATCCAAAATATCAAAAATATTGCCATGAATTAAATTGACACTGTTAAAGTTCAATTGGGTAATATGTATCTCTTCTACCTCACTCCCTCAGTCATATTTTTGACTAATAAAAAGAAAATATTCCTCTGAAAGTGAAAAAACTCTTGACACCCTCACTCTAGATGGACTGATATGAAACTATGTTAAAAACTCCACTTCTGAGCTGAATGACACAACAGTATATTCCAGGAGATAGTTTTCTTGCAGTCATGTGTGTGCACATTGAGATGTCCTTCCACTCTCCCTGCTGGCTTTATTCATGTAAACTGGCAGGATATTGCAATTGACAAGTTTCCTGCTCTCCTGGCACTTCAGAGAGCAGAATACTTGTCAATTCCAGTCAGTTGGCAGCTCTCAAGAAAGGAGCTGCAGAGAATGTGAAGCAACAGAGTGACACTTCCAAAACTCTGGTCAGTTTCACTCCTCCTGTTTGGAAGGGCTTTTAAGCAGAAATAAAACTGACAATCTTGTCAAGTTAATTCAACTGTTTCTGCTCTTGCCTACAATTGGATAAGCATTTTTCAAGCTCTGGGGTGCAAGAAATCCTGCCTCCTCCCTCCCGCCCCCCTTCCCATCGCTGTTTTTTTTTCCCCAGCATAAGAACTCACCTCTGTTCTTCCTTTTAAAAAATACATTCTGCTTCTGCAGAACATTAAATGCTGGTAATGAGTTGGTAACATGGTGGTTATGTAGTTCCCAAACAGGGAAAGAAGAATTATAATTACCTGTTCTCTTTAGAGAAGGTGATTTTGAAAAGTGACCAAGCTTTGGACCATTTCAAGAAAGGTATTGGCAGGTTTGGGTTGGAGTTTTAATAGGCTGAATGCCATCTGCTTCAGCAATTTGTAATATTTTATCGTTGACAACTGCAGAAAAATGAGGCAGTCTATTTTGGTGGAGTGGACAGATTTCTGTCCATCTGTGCTTGTATTACAGCATGTCACTTGTATTTTAGATCTGCATAGCTCTGAGCCAAGATAGATGCCATAGCAAGGTCAAGAGGTGGAGAAGCCTGTCAGCACATTCAGTCTCCGATGATATGACAACTGCAAATTGGTGCTTCAAGCACAGCCTGGAGGCAGTCATTATGTTGGGCCTTGAAGCTGAGCTTTCTGTAATATCATTTCAAAGGAAAATGCTAACTTCAAATGCTTCAGAATATCAGACAAAGAGCTTAATCTATTACAATGTCTATGGTTAATGTCAGAGTCATTCATGGGTTATTTAATAACAAAAAAATTTCACTGGTGAGGGATTTTTTTGTTTTGTTCCTTTTTGTCTTTAGAAAATATGTTGAAAGAAGCAGTATTGAAAGCGTAAGAAAAAATAAATAATTGTATGTGTAAAATAAAATCAGTGAATGCCATTTTTCTGCTCTAAGCTAGGGCTGAAAGTGGTTTATTTAAAAAAAAATGCATAACAGTAGTGTAGCATTTGATGGCTGAGTTGCAGAGCTTCAGCATAACTTTTGCAAGCTTTTGTTCCTCTTTTCCCATCCACTGTCTTTTTTAAACTGAACACAGTGCCATTTGGCATCATGTTTTTGTGCAGTGTGAGATTTGAGAATCACAGATTACCTGATCATTTTTTCCTCTCTTTAAAAAGTGCTTACCAGATTGTTGTTGAGGAGCTGCATCCACACCGAACAAAACGAGAAACAGGCACAATGGAGTGCTACCAAGTCCCAGTCACATACCAAAATGCTCTAAGCGGAAGCTCACCATATTACTTTGCTGCTGAATTGCCCCCTGGTAACCTTCCTGAACCAGCCCCATTCACTGTCGGTGACAATAGAACATACCAGGGCTTTTGGAACCCACCGCTGGCTCCTCGGAAAGGCTACAATATCTATTTCCAAGCCATGAGCAGTGTTGAGAAAGTAAGTACTGACCATATTTTCCTGTTGGAAATAGCTCAGAAGGTATCCTTGGTGATGAATCTCAAAGTTCGATGTACTTTGTGTTGGTGATGGTGCTGTTTTAACCTTGCACTAGCTTCTATACTGTAACAGTATGGCTTTGAGCCATTCATATTTCATACTACGCCTGCTTCTTAGTAACTGTTACTAGCTGAGAATTTAATAAATCTCAGTAATAGTTTGAGTGAAATAATTTCAGCTGTGTGATTCTGCCTCCTCCGTAAATAACATCCATTATGCTTCTCCTAACTCTCAATACTTACACACTTCAAAAGATTAGATTACTGCACCATAAAGAGAACTTACTTTGCTCAGCAGGTTAATAAAATGATGAAAACTTTTCAGGATTCTGACAACAAACCAACTAAAAAGTAAAAATCCACTGATTGTGAAGTAACCCCACGCCCATGGTATGTTTGTGAGCATCTTTATACACAACTCTGCTTTGATTGCTTGACTATCGTGCAGTAGTTAAGGGCATGGCTTTGGATTGCTTTCATTGCCTCCTTCCTTTTTGCATTTTTGACACAGTTGTTGAGCACTGCTGTTGATTCTCTATGTATATTGAAAAGAACAAAATGACAGGAAGCTAAACTCTGAAGAGGGTTCCAGGGGTGAAAAACAACATAACTTTTCAAACCTCATGCTGTTGTCATTGAATGATTTTCTTTTGTACACTGAAATATGGGTATGGGGAACTGTGTTCAGCACAGTAACTTGAGGTATTTAAATATTCAATTTATGAATTATGTTTTAGATAAGTATAGTTCTATAGGAAATTGCTACATTCTGGGTATAGAGCCCCTATATCAGGTGTGCAGGGGGTTAAGGGAAATTGCTGGGACATGCAGCTAGATTAAAGGCAAATGATCTTCACCAGGTCCTTCTGAAAGAAATAGAAGTCATTTATACCCTTTTATTTGGATTTCTGCTGTGGCTAATAATAAAGCAATCATGACTATTGACTAGATCTGCATTGAGCCTTTTGAATGAAGTCTCACCTATATCTATAATTATGAAAATTGCCCCTTCATCATATAAGGGTAGGAAAAAATGCAATATCTTATGAAATTGCACACTGGAGCTACTATGGAGCTGGAGGAATTTTCTGATGAGACAGACTTTTCTCTTGCTAGACTTAATTGAGGCAAACAACGGGAAAGAAAAGCTACCTGTCACACATTCATACACATTTCCCTCACCACCTACATTAACCCACCTAACAGCTTTGTTGGCTTCCAACAACTAAACTAGGTTCTTGAGGAAATTGATATTTCGTACAGTAGGTAGTGATTTAAAAATAGAAACAGAACCAATGCCAAAAAAAAAACAAAAAAAACCCCAGATCCATGTTTCAGTTTCTGTATTTTGACAGGTTATAACCAGAAAGTGAGAGAGAGACTTTTTTTTTTTAATTGATCTTCAGTTTGAGAAAGGCTGTGTGTGTTTGTGAACTGGTCTTCTCTGGTATGATGTAAAAGCTTGGGACAAATTTGGACTCACAGTTTTCATTAGTTTTGTTTCCAGTTGCTGGTATCTCTCAGTTTTACCACAACATACATGGAATGCAATTGTACACTGTAACCCTGCAAAATATTTCAGCACGTGCTTAACTTTAAATCAGTGGGATTACTCACATGCTTAAAATTAGGTGTGTGCAAAAGTGCTCTTCTGGGTTGGGGCCTACATTACACACTGGTTGCTGCAGAGAGTTTAAATGTCGATACATTAGCAATACCTAAGGAAGATACTCCTTAGTTATTGACATTTCCAATATCAACCGGTGGAGCTTTTGTCTGAGCTGAAAAATGCCTCTTTATTGAAATGTGTCATATACATTTTTAGCTCAGGACCTCTCTTTATTAATTTCTACCTCACAGATTTTCAAAGCAGTTGGCTGAGGCATTTCGAGTTAAATAATTTTTGTGTGTGCTTAAGTTTGTTTGTATTTATTTATTTATTTGTGGGGCTTTGGGGGGTGGGAGAGGAGTCAAGGAAAGAAAAAAGGAATCCTGAAGGCAATAACATAGATCCCAGCAAAGAAATGCTGCTTTGGGTGAAAAAATACAGATCTTGTTGGATTAAAATGGATTTAATCATTGTCTAATTACTTGTTAAAACAGACTTAAATGGCTTTAAGGGGCCAGTTACATCCCATCACACAAACTTATATAACTTTTTCTTGTTTCTGATATTAGCTTTAAAACATCATATTACACCTAAAGAGAGAGATTACACAAGAAGGCCAAGAAATTCAGTTAACATTGAAACTGCCTCTTACCCAGTGTGCATAACCAATTCATTTATCTGATTTTTGAGTAATCTCATGCATTGCATGAACCACTGGTGGAAAAAAATAAATACAATTTGTGTGTGTAAATAAAATATGTGCAAAGTTCTTTTGTGGTAAAATACCTATAAATCTAGAGCAGGGATCGGCAACCTTTGGCACGCGGCCCACCAGGGAAATCTGCTGGTGGGCCGGGATGGTTTGTTTACCTGCAGCGTCTGCAGATTCGGCCAATTGCAGCTCCCACTGACTGTGGTTCACCGTTCCAGGCCAATGGGGGCTGCGGGAAGTGGCGCAGGCCAAGGGATGTGCTGGCCACCGCTTCCTGCAGCCCCCATTGGCCTGGAACGGTGAACCATGGCCAGTGGGAGCTGTGATGGGCCGAACTTGCGGATGCTGCAGGTAAAAAAAAAAAATGTCCCGGCCCACCAGCGCATTTCCCTGATGGGCTGTGTGCCAAAGGTTGCTGATCCCTGAGCTAGAGAGTGATTAGGAATTGATCAACAATTTTACTGAGATTGCCACCTCTGTAGAGACAAAATTCGTTTACTCCTCAGTCTCCACTAATATTCCTAGAGCTCTTCACTACCGTATGCAATAGTACTAATACTGTTTGTGAAGTGGGAGAAATTGAAATACGCAATTGACTGTATCTTCTTTAATTTTCCCCCCTCAACAGGAAACTAAAACTCAGTGTGTTCGAATAGCTACAAAAGGTAAGAGGTTTTTCCCCCTCCAAGAAAAAGGGCTATTTTGCTTGCTTCAGACTTAATTAAATATGGTATTTTTGTTATGCAGTATTTGTACTTGTGCCCAGTGATATTGGCAGCAAAATATTTTGACTCACCTGGATGTCCTAACGTGTAATCAGTTGCCACTTCTTATGTTTTGGTGTTTCGCCAGGAGAATACTGTTCCAGGAGTAAGCAGAATTTAGACAAAATAAGTAAAGCTCTTTTCAGTAGTTTGTATTCTCCAGGGTCTTGTGCTTGTGAATAGCTGGAGAACTGGAAGAAGCTAGTCAGCATGGACTCAAGAGTTGAAAGTACACTTATTTAAATCTGTCTGTCATGCTGACAGGTACCTGGAGAGCTGGGGGTGTTTTTTTTATTCAAATTGAGAGATGCTAGGAAATATAAATAAATAAGAGCTCAGTGACTTGTGGATAGTCATAGGGGAGGGTTGATTTGAAGAAGGCTTTAATTTTTTTAGTATCAAGTGATAGCCAAGTATGAGATTGAGTTGAGAGCTGCCAGAGTTAATCATATTGACCCCACACATGGCAGCATAATCATACGGTGCCCATTCAATAAATTATTTCATCTTCAAATGAGGATTTAGAGTACATCTTATTAGTATCTCTTGCTCTGACTGTATTTATAACCAATCATTTCAGAGTTATTTGATTGTGTCAACAGCAGGGAGAGTGGTTTGCTAGATTCTAGCAGTGTAAACAATAAAGGATTCCGAATGCTGGAACAGAACTCCTTGGAAGTCTAGTGCTACCCAATGTTGATAAATGCAAAGTAATGCACATTGGAAAAAAAATAACCCCAACTATACATATAAAATGATGGGGTCTAAATTAGCTGTTACCACTCAAGAAAGAGATCTTGGAGTCATTGTGGATAGTTCTCTGAAAACATCCGCTCAGTGTGCAGCATCAGTCAATAAGCGAACAGAATGTTGGGAATCCTTAAGAGAAGGATAGATGATAAGACAGAAAATACCATATTGCCTCTATATAAATCCATGGTACCATCCACATCTTGAATACTGCATGCAGATGTGGTCACCCCATCTCAAAAATTATATACTGGAATTGGAAAAGGTTCAGAAAAGGGCAACAAAAATTATTAGGCTTATGGAATGGCTTCCAGATGAGGAGAGATTAATAAGCCTGGGACTTTTCAGCTTGGAAGAGAGACGACTAAGGGGGGATATGATAGAGGTCGGGTGTGGAGAAAGTAAATTAAAGAAGTGTTATTTATTCCTTCGCATAACATAAGAACTAGGGGTTCTATGAAATTAATAGGCAGCAGGTTTAAAACAAACAAAAGGAAGTATTTCTTCACACAGCGGACAGTCAATCTGTGGAACTCTTTGCCAGAGGATATTGTGAAGGCCAAGACTATAACAAGGTTAAAAAAAAAGAACTAGACAAATTCATGGAGGATAGGTCCATCAATGGCTATTAGCCAGGATGCCCAGGGATGGTGTCCCTACCCTCTGTTTGCCAGAAGCTGGGAATGGGAGACAGGGCATGGATCATTTGATGATTATCTGTTCTGTTCATTCCCTCTGGGGCACCTGGCTCTGGCCACTGTCGGAAGATAGGATACTGGGCAAGAGAGACCTTTGAACTGACCCGGTATGGCCATTCTTATGTACTTCTGTTGTGTTTATTTGCATCACACAGTGATGTACAACAGTAAATCAACTTTGGGTCTGAACAAATGGGCAGGTTCAATTTACAGTAGCATTTTTCCATCACTTCAATGATTGGTTCAGTTAAAAGCTGGTGGTGTGTTTACCTCTTATTATGTAGTATCCACAAAATGTTTTCTCCAAAACATAGAAAGGAACACGTACTTCTCAAGACAAATTAGTATAATATTTTCTTCAAATGAATTAAGATAATAAAAGTAGGGAAGTTAAATGATGAGCTAAGTCTTCTGCAAAAAATAAATCCATGTTAGCTTTCTTTCGTTTACCTTACAAAATTAAATGTTTGAACTGAAATAAATTATTAGCATGAACAAATATTTATGTATCAATATGCATATATTGCTGTGATTTAGGCATGGGAGATCTTTAAAAGGTTCTGAAGTATCCTAGAAAATTTCAGGAAGTGTTAAAAGGGGTAAACGGTCTCTTTCGTAATATATCACTACGGCTGTTCTAACACAATGTGGAATTGACTCAGTTGGAGGATGGCGTAGGGGAAGTGTCATGGAAGATTGCTGTCTACTTTACCATTCCCTATCAGTCGATCTCACAGCAACATGCACCAAAGCAAGATTCCCATCAGGTGGCTGCTTGTGTGACCTTGTCTCCTGTAATAAAAATCCATTGAGTGTGATAAAAATCACACTAGTAGGATTATTGGCTGCATAACCATGGCTAAATCAAGTCCTCTTGGAGCACCAGTATTGCCAGCAATGTCAGCACAATACCCACTGAAAGTGCAATTAAAAGTAATATATTTTCCATCATTTTAAACTTCTCTCATGCTTTCTAGGGTAAAATCAATTACAGTTAGTGGTCCTTGAGAGGAAAATATTTTCACACTTAAAATATCATAACATGTATTTATATTTTTTAAATTTGTTAATATATCAGACTGTCTTAAACATATGGGTGAATAACTTGGTTAATCTCTTTAGTTTGTTTTAGCTCATAGCCCCCAGAGATGCTTATTCAACTTTTCCAACTAGAGTATTTTCTTTCACTGAAATGAATATTCACAGGGAAATCAGAAGTGTTTCACAGTGCCCAGTATATTGTCAATAGAACCAGTGCATCCACTGTGAATTCAGTAAATTTGAACTAGATTTTGTTACAAAGATTTGTGCAGCTCTTGGTGCTATCTCTTGTGACTTTAAGCAACCTGCAGGTAGCCAGTCAAATTGGGCCTTACTGTTGAACTTTGTGAAAAGGTTTTTTTTTTTTTTAAATGACTTAAAAAAATCCATATAAAATCAAGGAACATTTCACCTATTTAAAGTTCAGGGTTCAAAGCAATGTTTCTGAAATGCAGTGAATGCAATCCGTTGTTACCTAATTCAAAGGACTGGTTGAAACTAATCTTCCTGTTTTGCCTTATGGACTATGTGGTCTGTCAGTTTACAGCTGTACTTTACACACCATTGTTTTACAATATAGAGACAGGAGAAATATGGCTTCGTAATGTTAGCTATGTTGTACTCTGTTGTTTGAAGAAGTGCATATCCCTGAAAAATTTAATCTTTAATTAAACTTTCTTAGTGAAATTTATTCTAGGGACTAATTTTTTTGCTTGCCCATAATGTGATTCATATTAATATGTTGCATGCCGTGAATTTTGTTCAAAGGGTTTCCAGTGATGCACCATTCCTGTAACCATTGATTAAATTGTTTTCTGTATTGATGATAAACTAATAAGGGTCATTGAATTCAAATTGAAGTGGCTTCATTTTCCTATACTCAGAAAATATTTTGGACACATCATCTTACATTTCCTACATAACAAAATGAGGTGATTGGAGCATGAATTCCTCTACAAGATGTTGCCTAGTTGCCTAGCACCACACTACCTTTGGTATATCTTGAAAAAAATGTTAGGGTAAGATGAGAGAGTTATTTAGTGGTTGCAGTATTGAAATATGTAAGATGAACGTCTTGAATTACATGGGGACTCTGACATTGTGACCCTGACCCCCTCTTCTGTCTTCTTTAATCCCATTACACTCACAACCTCAGCATGAGTTCTCCCGATGACCTCACTGCATGCGTGGTCAACCTCACTCACAAGGAAAGGAGTTCTCAGTCATAGTAGTATTCAGTAGTTTCTGGGTAGTAATATACACACAATCTCCAATTTCGGTCTTACAACTCCCTACCAAGTCACTAACCAGAAAAAAAAAAAGAGTCTTGTAACTTCCTTAGCTGCAATGTAAATTTTTCAGGATACAAGGGAATAGTTTTCTTGATTAGGAAAGTGGAAGAGAAAGAAGAATGTGTGTTACAATGTACATTTAATATCAGCAAGTTCTGCATGTAATTTGTAAAAGAGAATGAGCAAGTTACCAAAATTAATTTTGGGGGCAAAGTTCAACTGTTACACAGCACTGAACATACTTATCACTGTATAAATTATAAGGAATAAATGATACTTGAACCTGCTTAACCAAAATATTGACAAATGGATGAATAAAGGATGATTGATTGTACATACCTCAGCTGTAGAATCAGCCAAGCTCACTTAAAACTAAGTAGTATATTGTTACTGATCAGTCATATTTTAGATTTCCATACATTTTGATGTTTGAATATGCAAAAATATGAAGTGAACTTTCACCAGCATGCTGTGTGACGGCATTTCATTTTACCGTTTTCAATAGTGTTGGCTGCAAAGGAAAGGAAACTAAATTAAAAGAGCCGGAGAAGAATGATACTTCAAATAATTTAGCATGTAAATAGACATTTAAGAAGACAAATGGGACAACTAACTGCCAATAGCCAGAAAATGGATGAGGCAATATGTTACAGATTGATTGTTAGTTATCAGGATGCCAAGTTTGACACTAATACTGGTATTTTGTCTAGTTTGTAAGTATTATAAAAATAGGGAAAAATCATAAAATTAAATTAGGGTTAAAGCAACTATGGCAAGAAATAAATAGTGTGTAAGTGGTGGGACTGATAGTCCAGTCCCAAGAATAAATACAGTTCAGCATTCATTTTTTTAAATATGAACTCTAGCCCAAAAAAATATTGCCTTTCAATTTCAGTTTGTGTTGCTAGTAGAGGCAACATTATTTGATCTCTTCATCTGTATGTGTGTTCACTTTGTGCAGATAGAAGAAAATGCCTTTTGAAATAACACATGCCTGGAAATAATTCAAACATAACAGAAAATGACTTTTTAATCTGTTTTTAGAAATAACGTCTGGGTGGAACATTTGAGCTCTAAGTGTGCATTTGGTCCACTGTGTCTGAAAGTTGTTATGCTGAATTCATTCCTGCTGCAACTGGGTCTTGATCCAAAGGCCACTGAAGTCAATGGGAGTCCTGCCACTGATTTCAGTGTGCTCTGGATCCTTAGAGGCTGTAAATGTGAATACACTGCCGTTGTATCCTTAAAATTGTGACTGACAGTATTTCTGATCTTAAATAAAAATTTGTAGGACTTGAAACTCTTCCTGTAGCAGTAAATACAAGTACTGAAGGATGCTTTGCATCAAGAGGGAGGGTAGAGATTTTTTTTTATTAGAAAATTGAAAGATGTTTCTGAGTTACTGATTGATTCTCAAATACGTGAATCTTTCTGATATTGAACCTACATGCATATATAATAGATTCTAAAGCCAGAAGGGACCATTGTGATCATCTACTCTGACCTCCTTTATAACATAGGCCATAGAATTTCCCTGAATTAATTCCTGTTTGAACTAGAGCATATTTTAAAAAAATACAATCTTGATTTAAAAATTGCCCGTGATAGAGAATCCACCACAATTCTTGGTAAGTTGTTCCAATGGTCAATTACCATGTCTGTTAAAAATTCATGCTTATTTGTAGTCTGAATTTGTCTTGTTTTAACTTCCAGCAATTGGATTTTGTTATACTTTTGACTGCTAGTTTGATTGTCTGCTAGATTATCAAATTATTGATCCCCATGTAGATACTTACAGACACTGATCAAGTTACCCTTCAGTCTTCTCCTTGGTTATGTTAAACAATATCAAGCTTCTTTAGTCTCACTGTAGGGCAGGTTTTCCAGTCTTTTAATCAGTCTTATGTCACAACATCCTACTTGAATTGTGGATGCAATATTCCAGTAGTGGTGGCAGCAGTGCCAAATCCAGAAGTAATATAACCTCTCTACTTCTACTCGAGAACCCCCTATTTAAACATCCAGTTCTTCACGCTGGCGTAGTTATTTTTACATCAGTGCTCCTATAATGTTTGGGGGGGAGGCACCATCGCTACATGTGTTTGAGATTTATGCAATGTCTAATAGTAGAAAACATTCAAACATTCCCTAATGTCATTCAAAATGTTTGAGAGCAAAAGAAGATCACCTTAAGCTTTAAAAAGCAACATAGGGTCCTGTGGCACCTTTGAGACTAACAGACACCTTAAGCTTTGTCACTTCAAGCACTTTTGCATGACATTTTTAAACTCATGCAGGGGAAAGTTTTATTGAGCTGTTGAGGTGTTCCATCCAGAGGAGGAAATGGAATTTCAGAATGCCACCATCTTGGATTTTCCCTGTTCACGTTTAAGATCATACCAGTAAACCATAACTAAAATTATTTTAACAACAAGAAATATATGATCCACCTAGTTGAATGGACCAGTATGAAATAGCAGTAATTGTAATTAAAACAAGAGACACTGCTCAGAAGCCTTTTATGAGTTCCAGATGCAAGACCTGTCGTCCAGTCATGTTCATGTAAATGAGATTGGTATGAATATCCTGGGATCTACCAGCTTTCCAAATACTGATCTGAGTAAGGGATTTTTATTTCATTGATCCCAGTAGCTGTGGATTTCATTAAATGGCCTGGGCATCTGAACCCGTCTGATATGCATAAATAACACTACTTTATTCAAATTGGTTTCAGAGGGAGTATTTGCCACACACTTAATTTTAGGAATGATGATAGGCGAGCTGCGTTTGCCACTTGTTCATTACATGCTGGTCTTCTCAACTCAAGGATTCCTTTTAGGAATGTCAACAGCAAACTCTAAATTACCGAATACCTTTGATACTTGAAGTATTCCCTGAGGTGAGCAATGTGAAATCAAATTACTCTGATTTATACATCATATAACCATAAGCAATGAAGAGCAAGAGCCAGAAATCACCTTGCATGGTACTGTGGTGAAGATTACACTCTGCATTAGATTTGTTCCTATCTCTAATCCCCTTTATAAAACTGTCCATCAACTGAAGATGAGCTGTTTAATGTTGCCAGAGAGCACTGAGTGCTTTGTGTTCTGGAATGGCTATAAGCAAAAGTAATTCCAGGTTTTTTGTCCCTTCTCCCAGTGTTCAGAAAATGTGGGATTTATTATTGCATTTTTAAGCAGAACCGCCCATTTACTGCTTTTGGGTAAATCAGATTGCATTTTGAGTGAATCCAATAATTTTCTCAGGGAAATTTCATTTTAAACAAGATGCATAGTCAACTGCATCTTGCAGAGACACAAATTTCAATATTAAACTTGATTTGGTTTTGTACATATTAAACTTTTGAAGCACAAACCAAATGCTTGACTTCAATATATTTTTAAAAAATCAACCTCTATATATTATGGATTACTGTATTTTGAGTCCAAATATCAATATTAGCTCTTCTTTATTTTCAAATGTTTTTTGAAACAAATTGTTAGGCAGTGTTTCACATTTTCTATCTGCTTATAAACATTTTCACATTCTTAGGTGCTTTACCAGAACCAGAGAATAAGAATAAATAAAAGTAACACTACGGCACCATATTATGTTGTTCTGCACATTGACAATGGCCTACATAGGAGCTCTGGAATTAAGAATGAACTTTTGGATTTTTTTTGCTACTCAGAGAAATGTAGCAACATTTTGGTAGTGAGTAATAGCTGGGTCCTGCAGGACTTTGTGATTGTAACACACGTGACTTTAACTGAGTGACTTATTTCTCTATTGCTTTAAGAGAAGCTACTTGCAATGGTGACTGTATAAGCAGTACGGGGGGGGAGGGGAGCAATGGAGATTTTGGTGGTTGTAGGAAGGAAATGATCACTCTAAGATGAAGGTTTGATTAACTTTAGTTCTGGGTCTGGGCCCCCCATGACAGGAAGGAAGCCACAGCTGCAAGGCTCAGAAATGTGCTAACATTAAGTTGTTTAAAATACTATACCTATGACAGCAGAAATGAGGATTTTCTAGCATGGATCAGTCTGGGCACTGAATGTGCTACTTCCATTGGGGTCAACAGAAGTGAATACAGAGTCATAAATGTAAGAATTTAGACATTACAAAAAGTACCAGAGCTTCCTAGCTTCAGACTTTTCAGTGTGATAGGTAGCATTTGATTCCGTTATTGCAGACATACTACTAAACTGATCTTTTGTTTCAGTATTGCCATTTGCTAGTACTTGTGAAAAGTGGTAAAAAAATAAAATGTCTGACATCGTCTGTTCCCTCATCTTCCTTGTTTAATTCCCTTCCTTTACTCCCTCCCATTTTCTTTCAGCATTCCTTGCCTTTCTTTTTTTTCTTACATCCCTACCCTTTTTGCACCCTTGTCCATATCTCACTTTCAAAATATGGTGTTTCAAAGTGCTGAGAGAGTTAAGGGAGACATAGACCACGAGTTACAGTTTACATTAGGAAACATTTAGGCCTGGTCTACACTACACTTAGGTTGGTGTAAGGCAGCTTTTGTCAACCTAATTCTGTACATGTCTACACTACAGGTTTGCTCCCATGGATGTAAGTCCCACGCTACACTGACCTAATAAGTCCCACCTCCATGAGACGCGTAGCGCATAGGCTGGTGTAGGTATGGCTATGCAATGTCTGTATAGATACTGCATTACTTATATCGCATGTCAGCACCACGCGGAGCTCACAGTTGTGAGCCCCGCTGACAGGTATTGACATCCTGGGCTGTGGACTCTGTGTGGAGCCCTGCTACCAGGCAATCACAGCACGGGCTGTAGGCTCCACGCGGAGCTCACAGCTTCTGTCAGCACTCGGCACCAGGCTGTCAGCATCCAGCAGCAGGGCTCACAGTTCGGGCTATCATTCCCCCACACTGCCCCACTTAAGTCGGTGAAGTGCTCCGGAGGATAGGGCAGATATGAAAAGCCACAGTAGTTACTGCAGTGGCTGTACGTCGACCTCACATAGGTTGACTTAATTGTGTAGTGTAGACAAGACCTCTGTTGAGCAAACCTCAGACTAAGCCTGTGTTTCATAATTCCTCACTATTTGTGAAACCTGAATATTCTGCCTGTTTTAAAGTGAGCAGATTGCATTCCATGGGAGTTTAATGAACCCTAGAAACACTCGTAATTCAAGACATTGTTACCATTATTTTGTAGATATGAAGAGATTCTCTGTTTAGTTATCTAACTTAGTTCTTTAGAGTCTCTCACTTTCTGTCCTTGATAAAGTTCTAATACTGACTGGATTAGAATTTGACAGTTTTCCAAGATTTAGAAAGGCTGCTGGCTAGTTCCCCGTCTGTTTGCAGCTACTTGATCACCATGCTACCCAAGAGACAGAATTTCACATCTTAATCCTTCATAACTTTGCCTCCCCACTGCCACTGGAGAGTATTACCACTGTTTGTTAAATTTTGAAGTGCTTGCAAAATGTATTGGATTGAGAGCCCTGAATACGGGAGTCCCCTATCTACAAAACAGGTCAAGCACAGGCAGTGATGGTCCAGGCATCTCCACCCTACCAATGTGTCTCGACCCTCACCTGAAAGGGTTATCTTTGTGTGTCACAGTTCAGTTCATTCTTCACTCTCTTCCTCACTCTTCTGTGGAAATTGCCAGCATGGGTGCCCGTTGTAATCATTCATTGTTCCTATCGACTCTTGTCCTCTAGGAAATGCATCTGACAAGCCCATATAACACCCA
Organism: Trachemys scripta elegans; assembly: GCF_013100865.1. Lineage (NCBI taxonomy): Eukaryota > Metazoa > Chordata > Testudines > Emydidae > Trachemys > Trachemys scripta. Next base: position 109,393,428 of record NC_048300.1, read on the forward strand.
TCAGATATTTAACTATCTGGGTTGGATCAAAATTGTGTCTCACAGCTGAAACAGAGACCTAGCAGTGAAAATCTTTTTTTGCTGTTGCTAACATTCGAATTTTCAGTCCCTCACCATCCTGTGGTTGAAGATCATCAAAATGTAGGGCTGAAAGGGACCTCAAGAAAGCAACTAGTCCAGCCTCCTGTACTGAGTGTGGACCCAGAAAATCTAGATCATCTTAGAAAAGTCAATTGTCTAGCCAATTCTTGAAAACCTCCAAGGAAAGGGATTCTACAGCGTCCCTTAGACTATTCCAATGCTTAACTATCCTTATAATTAAGTTTTTCCTAATATCTAATCTAACTCTTCCTTGCTGGAGATTAAGCCCATTACTTCTTGTCTACCTTCAGTGAACATGGAAGACTGTCACCAGGTTCTGCCCCACTCTCCTCAGTCGTCTTTTCTCAAGACTAAACATGCCCAGTATTTTTAATCATTCCTCATAGTTCAAGTTTTCTAAACCTTTTATCATTTTTGTAAAGTTTTTTGTTTTGTTTTTTTAAGTGTGGCACCCTGAACTGGGCATAGTACTACAGCTGAGGCCTACCCAGTGCCAAGTAGAGTGGGACAATTACCTCCTATTACTTACATATCACCCTCCTGTTAAAGAAAATAATATTAGCAGATTTTTTGCAGCTGCATCGCATTGTTGATTCATATTCAATTTATGATCCAAATCCTTTTCTGCAGTACTAGTGCCTAGCTTCATCAGTGATTACCTATTTTGTATTTGTGCGTTTGATTTTTCTTTCCTAAGTGTAGTACTTTGCATTTGTCATTATTGAATATCATCTTATTGATTTTAAACCAGTTCTCCAATTTCTCACAATTGTTTTGAATTCTAATCCTGTATTTCAAAATGCTAGCATCCCCTCCCAGCTTGGTGTCATTCACAGATTTTAGAAGCATACTTTCCACTCCATTATCCAAGTCACTAATGAAAATATTGAATAGTGCTAGACCTATCCACTAGGTGAGTAACCCTGTCAAAGGAGGAAATTAAGCTGGTTTGGAGTGATTTGTTCTTCACAAATTTATGTTCGCCATTACTTATAACCCTGTTATCCTGTAGGTGCTTACAAATTGATTGTTTGATAATTTGTTCCAGTATCTTTCCAGGGATCAAAATTAGGCTGACTGATGTATATAATCTTCCCAGACCGTCTTTGTTTCCCTCTTTAAAGATATGTTTAAAGATATGTTTGCCCTTTTCCAGTCTTCTGGGACTTCACCCCAGATTTGAGCAGATGATTGCTCATTATTGCAGCAGGCAGAATGTAAAATAAAATAGAGAGTTCTCATTTTGCCTTGTAAATGAATACCACCACATTCACTGCATAAAAGTGACTGGGAATTTGGTGATGAGATGGCAAATTGATTCTAGTAGGATAAAAAATGTGCATGTCCCGAGCATGAGAGCTGGTTATCTGGTTGCCATTATGGAGGGTTACTTGTTTGCTGTGAATGATCTCTGGAGAGACACATTCTTTAGCCAGATGAAATGGTGTTATTTAAATAAGTAAATTTCAAATGTGTTGTGGTTAATTGAAGTTTTCTTATAAGTTCAAAAAGCTAAACACATTTGTACATACAGTTGTAGAGTAATAAAGGTTTTCAACCTGTTACAATTCCATTGTTGAAGAAGGGGTGGATCTAGACCAGGGATCCAAACAGAACTTTTTAGAAGCTCTGGGCTTTATTGTAGTTTTGTCAAAGCACTGGAGTAGAGCAAGCTAAAAAAATCTAGTGTTTTCCCTGAAGTATAAATCCTGTTGTAATGTATTTTGAGAAGCCAGTGCAGAGAACTGCTGTAGATATGAGTTTGATTAACTTAAACTCTTTGATTTGCCTTAAAAACAACAAACACATATACCTATGCGGATGGTTGCTCATAGGTTACAAACAATCCTCCTCATTCTTAGGACACAGGCATTTGATTTTATAAGTCCCTGATAGCTTCACTGTGGTCCGGAACCAGGATCTTGTATGTAAGTTTACTATATTGAACTCTGTTACTGATCCATTATCCTTTCAAACCAGTGTTAGGATAAAGGTATCTGCGCTGAATTTTGGATAGAACTCGAAAACACTGAGCATCCTCTAGAAAGAGAGAACTGTGCTATCTTATTTATTTGTTTTTCTCAGGATTTTAGAATAATTAAGGAGCGTCCATACACAGACTCAGAGCATACAGCCAATTATTTAAAATTATAAAACCAAAATGCAGTTCCATCAGCTCACCTTTCTACCAAGTAGTAGTACATTTACCACCCTCATACATTGGCCATACCTACCACTCATTAAAGCAAAACAAATAGGCACTGGAGTGTGCCCTGAAAGTCAGTAAATCTAGCTATTTTGGACTAGGGTCAGGAGGGAATTCCAGAGACCTGGAGTCCTTGTGGACAATGCCCTGCCAGCTGCCCCCTTTCTACTATATCAAGGGAAAATCTAGCATCACTGTCTCTATGGACCACATAACGATGAACAATTTTTATGACGAAATATCCAGCCTCTTTATTTTGAGTAGTTAACGTGACAAGTAATCCAATAATAACGTTATTCTTTAATTGCTCTTATCTGTGGTTCTATATCTTAATGGACCATTTATTATGTAAGTTTTATTTATTGTTAAAAATAAAATAGTAAAAATTAGTGATTTGGGGGTATTCAAAAGATGATTATCCTGGCGCCTGATTTTAATCTGTTTACCAGCATAAGAAGTTCAGCATCAGGAGCTACTGAATAAGTTTATCACTCGACCCGTATACTTCAACTCTGTGTAGGAGGAAGCACCTCAAGAAGTTCAGTGTTCCAGCTCCACTTGGTGTGTCTACACAGATTGCCATCATAGGTGTCAATTGTTGCCAGTTGTGATGGTATTTTCTGAAACAGCCTCTAGAAAATTAATTGAGGTGCATTTTTTTCCCACATAACTCATTGAATGACCATTGGATGGTCATAACTTTTTGTCTCTGCAGAACTGGTTTGGATTCAGACTAACATTCTGGAGGTGAAAGACTTTTGCCATTACCAATACGCTTGGCTAGGAGGAAACTGCGTGTAGCAGGGTGCTGCAAGGCCCTCTTGACTTCTGCCCTGGCTGTGCTGACAAAGTCACTCGGGGACCCTGGGGTTCAGTAACTACTGGTGCTGTTTATTTACAGGTTGTGCTCCCACCACCTTTTCACCATACACAGCATGGGTTCTAGTGTCTGCACCCAAGAAGGAAGAGCTATTGCTCTGCTTCCGCTCCCCATCCCGGCTTCTTTCCTTCCAGCCTTTTATATAACCCCAGGCTAATAGGGTGGGCAGCTGTCTCCCATTCACCAATTAGGTGCAGGTTTTCTCTAGCCAGCTCCAATTTACTTCCATTAATGGGAGCTGGCATGACAGAGGGCTGAGTCGCAGTTCTTGCCCGGCACCCTCTCTCACTATAATATAGTACTATGCTCTTATGTGTTATGCCATTTAAATTGTGCTATAACTTTTCTTCAAGTGATAGGTTGCCCAGAAGTCCCTTACTTTTTTTCTTCTCAACACCTAGTCTTTTTCTTTGATATTTATTGGCCATTAGAGTAGTTAGAACCAACTTACAATATCTTGAGTTCTACTTGCAGAAGATTTTAACTATCAAATCACATGTAATAATTTTGAGATAGAAACAAGAGTGACAGATAACTAAAATATAGACACTGCATACATCAGAAATTTCTCTTCGCATTAACTTTGAACTTGGTCATTTTCTTGTAAAATGATTTTTTAAACTAACAACTGTGTTGTCAGTTAGAAGTTTTACTTACCTCACCATAGCACTAATTTTGAAAACCATATGCTCTTTAGCTCCTTACTGGATGCCTAATGATGTTTTACAGCAAAGTGAGAAAAACAAGATATAATCATAATCAACACTGAAAAATGCAGCCATCAAATCATCATGTAAACAAAAGTCATTAGAATTTAGCCTGTGATGTGAACATTTCTGCAACTTATTTTCAACTTGGTTAAACATCTTTGAAGGCATGTTGCTGTTTTTCCATGGGAAATATAAAATATTAATGCACACTTTCATGTTTTGTTGTGACATTTCTCTCACTGTCTTTCCCAAAAGCATTGTGTTCTTTGTGGATGTTTTTGAACATTGTCCACTTTAAACATAGTCTTTTTCAAGTTTTCTGATGGGAGTTCTTTACTAAATAAATAGGTCTTGCTTCTATTGTGGTCTATATCATTCTTTCTTCTAATTATTCCTGAGTTATTTGCACAGTAGATCACCATTTTTTTCTGTGAACAAAATAGCTTGTCTATTTGACAGTGCAGTCACAATATAGCTAATATTCTTACTTTATTTTCCGCAAGCAGCTGACAAATCAAGAAGTGGTAGGGATTTGAAAGTGCAAAATGTAGTTCTATTTCAGAGACTTGTTCTGAGCATAAGTCAGAAATCCCTGATTTCTCTCCTCACTCTGACATGATCTTCTACCTCAGTGTTCGACAGCTCATTTAGGGCTAAAATCTTGTAAAGGGTCCTGAAGAATACAGGGAAAATGCACAGGCATTTGCACTTACACAGTGAGTACTATTATTGCAGCTGCATGTACATATTAAGTATTTGCTTACAAAAAATGATTAGCTGTCAACATTTGTGCACTGTCCTGAGGCCTGCCTGCCTTTCTTAAAGTCTGGCCTTTCATCTGTCCACTCAGTTTTCCCATTTTTAAAATGTGGCTAAAAGTAAATTCTATGGGGATGAGTTGTAGAAAGCAGCATTTGTTATGCTAGAGGTAGACACACGGCGAAATGAGTCTGGAACAAAACCTCTAGAGATGCGCCCTCCAACATAGGGTTGAAAGGTGCTATCATAGAGATATTCTAGATGCCTCAGACAAAAGGAACTATACAAGAACTTTTGAAATGTTAATGAGAGTGGCCCATTTCAGACAGTTGACAAGAAGGTGTGAGTAACAGTAGGGAGATATTAGTATTAGGGAAATTAGGTTTAGGTTTGGTAATGACCCAACCACTCCCAGTTTTTATTCAGGCCTAATCTGATGGTGTCCAGTTTGCAAATTAATTCCAGTTCTGCAGTTTCACGTTGGAGTTATTTTTTGAAATTTGTATCACTTCAAAAGTTATTTTTCCTCCCTTGGTATCCTGCTGTTAATTGAATGGTCTCATTAGACGGACCTCACACTTGTTAAGGCAGCTCACATCTTAACATGTATTTATACCTGCTCCTGTATTTTCTGCTCCATGCATCTGACGAAGTGGGTTCTAGCCCACGAAAGCTTATACCCAAATAAATTTGTTAGTTTCTAAGGTGCTACAAGGACTCCTCGTTGTTTTTGCTGATACAAACTAACACAGCTACCACTCTGAGAGCTGCACAAGTTTGTAAGGGTGGTGGGTACATGTTGAAACAAAGCACAAGGTGTTTGACCAGAAGAAGGTCTTCAAGCAGTTTGTGGCTAGAAAAGAGACGAGTAAATGACAATTTGTATGTTGAATTAAAAAACATTCTGACAAAGATAGTCATAGTGAATTAATTTTAATGGTGGGGATGGGTAAACCCAACCTAGAGAATGCCTTAAGATTGCTTTCATGATGTCTGAAGTTAGTATGATTAATGGAAATAATATTTTTTTCTTTCTCCTTTTAATAATCTCAGACCGTGCAAGCACCTGCAGTTAAACTCAACCATGAGTAGAATCTGGATTACACACAACCTTGTGTATATTTCAGCCTTCATGGGTTTTTATCAGAATACAAATGTATAAATCCTTAATGCTCTTAATGCCATCCATATGCTGTGCAAAAATCCTCAGAAATCTGTAAAAATGAAAATCAAGAAGATAGTTATGGGCTCAGAATGCTCAAAACAATCCTAAGCCATTCTAACAGCTAAAGATTTGTCAGCTGGATCCTAATACCCCTAAACCTCTAAAATAACAAATGCTGCCATCTACAACTTCATCCCATTATATCTGGGCATCTTAAATCATTTTACCAGGGGAGGAAAAAGAGAAAGCTCTACTTCTAAATTGAAAGCATAACTGTAGCATCTGCGCTACTGCCCAAAGTGCTATCATTATGTCCCGCAATCAGGAGAGCTTTTCTTAGATTTATGCTTCTGGGCATATGGACAACTAGAAGTCTTTGGAGATAAGGTTCTCTCTCTCTCTCTCTCTCATTATCATCCTTTTCTACAGTCTTTTGCTAGGAATGCTACTAGATTTTCCCTTTTACAGCATGTGTTCATTTGATGTTTACTTTAAGCTATTTTAGAAAGTGATGATAGGCAATCAAGACTAGACATATAAAAATACAGAAATCCTGTCTCCAAGGGAATAATTTGATTACTCACAACAATCCAATACACACACATATATATACACACTGTATATGCCAGTAAAACAAGATCCTGATAGCTGAGTCCTCAGCCTATGCAAAGACAACAATACATGTCTCAAGTTTTGTCATACATGTTTCTTTGCAGATAGGATCCCTCTCACTGTTACGGTACCAGTCAAAGGCAAACTCTTCTCACCCTCCTCAGGCAAAAATTTCCTCCTCCTGTTTAAACCTAAGAGCTTTACAATGTATAGGTCATTACTAGTCTTGAGACAACTGTGCCATTGGGAGTAAGGATTTCTGCTAGCTACTTTATCCTTTATTGGCAGGCTTTTGTTAGGAAAGGATTGTTTTCTTCCTTTCATACCAGCCATTCACATCTCTGATTTTATATATTTTTTTCACATCCACTCAAAGTAAGCTAATGCACCAGCACAGCATTATAATGAATTTTCTATTTGGTTAGATGAAACTTGGATTGTTATGACTAATCGAATTACTCCTCTGGAGACAGAATTTCTAAATAAAATGATGAGGTGAAGCGATTACAGTTGTAACCCTTCAGAGCATAAAAAGATGTTATGCTAATCCGCTGTGAATGGGCCGAATTAAAAAGGAGAGGGGAAAAAAGAATGCATTGGAAAAAAGAGGGGATATGAAAAGACCACTGTCTCATTTATTCCTCATCCATTCAAGCTCTGTTGCTATAGTAAAAAGTAGTGGTAAACTGGGCTGTTTTACCTTTCATGTCTGTCATTCAAACTGAGAGTTTTAACTGCTTGAATACAAACCCAGAGGGAATGAGAGAGAGCGGGTGTGGCAAAAAGAAGTGTATCCAAGAGAGAGAATAAGTATTTGTATTCTTTAAAGCTGCTAAACTTGGTGCTCCTTATCTCTAGAGTTTAAAACAATTGGCCTGTCATATAAAAGCAGCAGATGTACTGTAAGAGAGAAAACCAAAGCATTAAGATAACTAAAATCTAAACACAAGCCAGCAGCAACAAAACAATGTTTTTACTACATGTATTTAAGGCCTTACTGTAAGAATCATGACACCTAGGTTATACTCCCAGCTTTGTTGCAAACTTCTTGTATGATCTTGGGTCGATCACCTAATGATTTTTGTGTTAAATGGGGATACTGTACTGCTGTACCTCAGATGTGTATTATGAGGCACAGGTTAACATTTATAGGGAGTTTTGAGATCTTCAGATGGAATGTGTTATGTTAGGGTAGAGTATAATTAATTACCACCCTCGTGGTAACTAGTTGAATACTGTGATGTCATCTCCCTTTAAATGCTTGCGCACTCTTCAGTCCAGGAGACATGAAGTCCAACAGGAGAGCAGAGAAATGGCAACTTTTCCAGGCAGTGTTGGTTTCCTTGCTATTTTCCCTTTTTCTGTTTTGCCCTTTTGTAGTTTCTCTTGCTTCTTTAAGTCCCATCCCATCTCCTCTTTAAACCCAAAACTTCTCTCCCCTCCCTCACCCTAAATCACTACTCTCTCTCTCTCTCTCTGTCACCCTGAGATTCTTTCTCTTTCTCTCCCTCACCTTGAGCTCCAAAGAAAAAATGAGGTGAGGATTCCTGGGGTAGCAGAAACAAGAGGACTTCAGTGGATGCTGGAAAAAGGTGCCATCTCCCCAAAGCATGTGTGCACATTGTGGTCTCTGGGGTGTGCATTTTCATCCCATTCTCCCATTATTGGAGCCTTAGCATGTGTACATAGGAATCTGCTTTTGCCTGTTCTTTCATGCCTTCTCCGTGCCTCTTCCTAGCTACTCTTGTCAGGTATATTTAATCCTGCCTCAGCACATGGATGTTGGACCTCTTGAGGTCCCTTCCAGACTTACATTTTCTATGATTCAGTGAAAACGGGGAAGAGCAGGTAGGAATAGATGAAAGCCAGACAGGAGGTGGAAGTAAAGGCATGCTTTTTAACCTAGCAATGGCCACAACAGCATCTTCTAGCAATCTAGTAAGATGAACTGTAGCCAAGCACTCAGGGCCAGATTTTTAATGATAATGAAGCACCTAAAGATGCAGATAGGTGCATAGTGAGATTTTAAAAAAATGTCTAGGAGCTGAACTTCGATTGATTTTCAGTTCCTCAGTTCCCACAGCTTCAATAATGTGTGGGATCTGAGTAGGATCATGGAAGAAGGTGATGATATTTGAGTCACACAAATTATTATGCTAGACGATAGGTAGGTCTTTAGGCACTGATGGAGAAGGCTTGCAACAATGTAAACAGGTTGCTAAAATTGGAAAGGATGTAATAGCTGGGTTGCATTCTGCAGTAGAAGACTGGAGGCTCTAAAGATACCTTCACACACACTTTGGGGCAGAGAGATTGATGGAGTTTGAATTAGGGCATTTTATATATTATGGTGATAGGTGAAATTATTTTAAATGGAATGTCACATGGGAATGACTGACATGAAATATTTTGTGGAACCTTTTGATATAATTTTGGCACCAATATATGGAGATATGCCTATCTCATAGAACTGGAAGGGACCCTGAAAGGTCATCGAGTCCAGCCCCCTGCCTTCACTACCAGGACCAAGTACTGATTTTGCCCCAGATCTCTAAATGGCCCCCTCAAGGATTGAGCTCACAACCCTGGGTTTAGCAGGCTAATGCTCAAACCACTGAGCTATCACTCCCCCTAAAGAATACATTGGAAAAAAAGGGGGATATGAAAAGACCACTGTGTCATTTATTCCTCATCCAAACTAACTTTTAACTGAGACTCAAGGTAAAATTTGTACCTAGGTTTCCAAAAATGAAAGGCTTGAATAGGTCAACCTCCATCCACCATTTGTGCCTCCTCCTCACCTTTTTTTTTTATTAAACATTTGTTCCCTCTACAGAAGAGGTCTGAGATAATAGAACGATTGTTTCTTAAATGCTTGGTGAATTAATAAGGACAGTGAAATTTAATAACTTATCCTTTACGTATTATAGTCATTGTACTGTAAAAACAAATTAGTGTCATAAGTAACCTTAGCATGAAAAGTCAAGATTTACATTTTCGTTTCTTGTTTTTTCTCCCTGCATTCTAGCCATCATTCTATTGATAAATTATTAGCTGTTTCTTACATCTAAGAAGTTTGTTTGTATTTGCATGTTTTTCTAATTTTGAAGTAATTTATTTGAAATCTGCCTTATATGTTTTTATCTATTCTGCAGGAACCAGATAACATTTTTATTGAATCTGCCCTACAGTTATTTAACATAGCTAACTGACTTCTTTTCCCAGTCATTCCACCTTTCAAATTAATATATGGTGAGTTAGTGCTAGGTAAAGACTTCTGTTATTCATATTCAGTTGTCCTTCGTTTTCTTAAACATTTGATGTATGCATGCAGAGTCATAAAATCCCTTGTAGAGGCAATGAAATTCTAATCCGTATTTCTGACAGCATTCTAGTGCAACAAGAGTAGTAGTTGTGGTTGCAGTGGATTACCCCAAATTTTCTTTTAAGAATTATGGCTCTTCAATATTTAGTGGTCAGACAAAAAGAGAGTATCATATTTCTTATCCGTAATTAACAGATATAATTGCATTGCGTGGTTAATACATTGAGGTTTCTGTAGATGATAACGGGGCAAATTTTTCAATTTTAGATGCCTAAAGTTTTTGGCCCCTGGTTTTCAGAGGTGCTATGAGTTCTCAGAACATCACATCTGAAAACATGAATATCTCAAAATGTATTTTGGTTGCTAAGTAAAGATGTAGGAGACTAACTTTAGGCATCCAAGTTTGAACATTTTCTCCATATCTTTTAAGAAAAATGAATCTGATTCATTGTGTCATGTATGATAGATAAGATAATCCTCTGTTGATTTACTAAGCTGAAGCCAGTGATATTGCTTCATTGATTAAAGTCACACCATCAGGTTTTCTGCATGTATTCCTTTCACTTTAAAGAGGAGAAGAGAAAAGTCATATCTGGCTCTTTTCACTGAGCATGTCAGTGATGACTGCTCATAATGAAGCCTCACACTGTGGATTGTCCCTCTGTGTTTTCAACAGTAAATTACATGATAAATGAGGGGCAACTGAGCTGGGGCTCTACATGTTTTCTTGAGATCTGTGTCCCTGAAGAATTGAGTACATTTGTTCTCAATTTTAACTCTCTTAAAAACTTATGTTCAGTTTTTTGCAGAGATCAGTTTCTTGGTTCACTACAATATAAATATTTTTTTACCACCTGATCAGTGAGGGCACTTGGCATTCTCTCAATTTAGTGACTTTTCTCCTCCAAATCAATCATGTTTTAATCAGATCACAACTGGTGGAAACCCTAAGCCCAGATTTAAAAACGTAAAAGCCATTTGAATAATCTGCTTTGCCAGGAACCCAAAACATATCAGAATACAATATTCGCATATTGTAGTTAGCTTCATTTCTTTTGGCTGCCCTATGGTCTGAAGCTTTTGTTAAATATATAATTTCTTCTTTTGATGTAGTTGTTTTTCCTCTCTGGGAGGCTGGTTGAAAAAGTAGCAGCCCACAGCCCTTTCCAGAACAGAGCAGCTAATTTCATCTTTGAAATAAAAACAACTAAATGCTCCACTACTATGAGCACATGCAGCCAAAGTGTCCACAGATCCACTCTCAAACTCATATCTGTTACTTCTGCATTCTGCACAACAGAAGCCTACTCATAGTACAATCCTGATTGTCTTGTGTTATAACAAGCCTTTGTGCAGTAAATACTAATTCATCTTTATCTTCTATTAACAACAATATCTTAAAGTTCTATAGTCACTGAGGCCTGGTTTACATTAGAAAATTGTCAGCTTAACTATATCTTTCAGGCATATGAAAAATCCACACCTCTGAGCAGCATAGTTAAGCCAATTTAACCCCCAGTGTAGATGGTGCTAGGTTGAAGGAAGAATTCTTCTGTCAACCTAGCTATCACCTCTTGGGAAGGGGGATTACCTTCAGTGATGGGAGAACCCCTCCCGGTGTAGGTAGATAATGCAGTGTTGAAACTGTGCCACTGCAGCATTTCAACTGTAGACAGACCCTCAGACTGTCTATCAAATCTGATCTCCATCACTGTAATATTTGAGGACTTTCCAAATAATTGAAATAACAGTCACTCTATCTTTTTCTTTCATCAGTCTGTACATAAAATAGCTCAATTAGTTTTTAGAATTTAGGTTTTAGGATATCCCTTGGGGCAGTGGTTCTCAATCAGGGGTCCAGGGCCCCCTGGTGGGCCGCGAGCAGGTTTCAGGGGGTCCTCCAAGCATGGCAAGCGTTAGACTCGCTGGGGCCCATGACAGAAAGCCAAAGCCCCACCATCTGGGGCTGAAGCCTGACGCTCTGAGCCCAGCCACTTGGGGCTGAAGCCAAATCCTGAGCAACTTAACTTCATGGAGGGCCCTGTGGCATGGGGGCCCCAGGCAATTGCCCTGCTTAACACTGGCCCAGGCTTTTATATACAGAAAACCAGTTGTTGTGGCACAGGTGGGCCATGGAGTGTTTATAGCATGTTGTGGGGGTCTGAGAAAGAAAAAAGTTGAGAACCCCTGTCTTGGGGAAAGGGTGTATGTGTGAGAAAAAACATAAGAGAAAGTAAAGTCAGAGGATGAGAGTTACAGTTTGTTCAGAAAGTGGCTAGTCCCCGAACATTCTTATTTCTTGCAGTAGCTTAGGTCCAACTCCTGAGTTCTGCCTTCTCCTATTGGTTGGCAGTTTCACTGGTTCAATGAAACCTAACTATCATGGGTGGTCGTGAGCATGGAGAGAGGCAATCTCTCAGCTGCTGTGGAATGTTTTGAATATCAAGACAGAGATTTTGAACTGGACTCTAATCAATAGGGAATCAGTGCAGAAGGGAGGACTGAAGTGGTGTTTCATGGAAACCTTTGTTGCTAAGCAGACAGGCTATTGTGTTTTGTACGAGCTGGAGGTTTTCTTTAGGGCATGTGGTTTCATTCCTATATATAATTGGCAAGAAACAAGCATGAAGGTCACCATGACCAGATTTGTGTCTGATTAGACACCACTCAGTCTTTCAGCCAGTCACAGATGTAAGTAGGTTGGGGTTTTTTTAATTTGGGCATCTAATAGTTCTAAGGAGTGCAAAAAGACCCCAAGACCGTGGACCAATTTAACAATCTGACAGCAGATACTCTCAAGAACAGAGGATGTTATAGAGGAAGAAAGTTCTTCAGAGCTGTTCCCTCCTCCGACAATACCTCCTCAGACTTGCCTAGATTCACCTTTAGCCAGCTGCTCTTATCCCAGGTGCTTATTTTGGCTAGGCTCTTGAGTTTGATATAAAGGAGATGTACAGCTTGCTACCTGTGGGCAAGTCACAGCCTATCTTGTTTCACCAGCAGTGGGAGAGGACAAGGCCTTGAAGGACTCTACAAAAATGCTTACGGTTGTAGGTGGAGGAATAGATACCGATAGCAGAATTTTGAGTTGTCTCTGAAAGAGAGAGAGAGAGAGAGAAGACCTGAGCTATTTTAGAGTGTTTCCATTAACCCCTGCAATTTGTTGGAGACCGAAGAAGAGCATGAGCATCAGAAGTACCAAATCTTGCAGAGAAATTCTGAAGGATGTACTTGCCTTGTCAGGACAAAAGATGAGATGAGAAGGTCATTCATTGGAGCACAGTCAACTAAAAACATTAAAAAAAATTAAGACAGGCCCCCAAAATCATGAGACATTTCAAAACATTAAATTGTGGATTCTTTGGATCTCTGAGTTTTTGGGCCTATAGGTTTGCTGTTGTCAAGCTTTTCTCTACAGCCTGAGGGCGAGAAATTTGAGGTTTTGAACGAAAGCCAAGATTCTCATGTAATCATGTGAATCCTTGAGTTGAGCCTTTCAGAAAAACACCAAATATCACAAGACTCATGATAAAATCCCATGAGTTGGCAACGCAGAACAACAAATGCTTTGTCAGTATTATATCCTGTCTTGTAGCTGGACTGGGAAGGATCCAGGATACTGACAGCTGGTTTTGAAGACTGATTTTTGCTAGCTTCTTGTTTAGCTCGTTTAGGATGTTGGGCACCGAGTGGCAATTACAGGTCCCTGAGCCTAACATCAACATGGGGGCAACTTGGTAGAAACTATAATGAAGAATAGAATTATCAGACATATAGATGAACATTATTTGTTGGGGAAAAGTCAACACAGCTTTTGTAAAGGGAAATCATGCCTCACCAATCTACTAGAATTCTCTGAGGGTGTCATCAAGCATGTGAACAAAGGTGATCCAATTATGCTTGTATTTTCAGAAAGCCTTTGGCAGGTCTGTCACCAAAGGCTCTTAAGGAAACTAAGCGGTCATGGGATAACAGGAAGGTTGTGTCTTGGATCAGTATTGGGTTAAAAGATAGGAAACAAAGGGTAGGAAAAAATGGTCAGTTTTCACAATGGACAGAAATAAACAGCGGTGTCTCCCAAGGATCTGTACTGGAACCTGTGCTGTTCAGCTTATTCATTAATGATCTGGAAAAGGACTGAACAGTAAAGCGGCAAAGTTTGCAGGTGATAACATTATTTAAGATAGTTAAGTCCAAAGCTGATTGTGAAAAGTTACAGGGGGAATCTCACAAAACTGGGTGACTGGGCAACAAAATGGCAGATAAAATTCACTGTTGATAAATTAAAATAAATGGATAGTGGAAAAAATAATCTCAACTACACATGTATAAAGAAGGGGTCTAAATTAGCTGTTGCCACTCAAGAAAGAGATCTTAGAGTTATCATGAATAGTACTCAGAACACATCATCTCAATGCACAGCAGCAGTCAGAATGGCTAACAGAAAGTTAGGAACTAGTAGGGAAAGGATAGAAAAGACAGAAAATACCACAGTGCCACTATATAAATCCGTGGTACATCCACATCTTGAATATGGCATCCAGTTCTGGGCGCCTCATCTCAAAAAGTATATATGGGAATTGGAAAAGATTCAGAGAAGGGCAACAAAGATGATCAAAGGTATGGAGCAGCTTCCATATGAGGAAAGACTAAAATGACTGGGATAGTTCAACTTAGAAAAGAGATGACTATGGGGGGATATGATAGAGGTCTATAAAATCATGAATGGTATGGGAAAAAAAGAATAGAAAAATGTTACTTACCCTTTCCCACAATACAAAAATCAGGGTCACCTGATGAAATTCGTAGGCAGCATATTTAATATAAACAAGAGGAAATACTTTTTCTCACAACATACAACTAACCTGAGGAACTCAGTGCTGTGGAATGTTGTGATGGTCAAAAGTATATGTGGGTTCAAAAAAGAATAAGATAAGTTCATGGAGGATAGGTCCAACACTGGCTATCAGCCAAGATGGTCAGGGATGTAACCCTGGGAAACCCTAAACCTCTGACTGATAGAAGCCTGAAGTGGAAGACAGGGGTGGATCTCTCCAAATTTGTTTTGTTCTGTACAATCCCTCTGAAGCTCCTGTACTTGCCAATGTTGGAGACAGGATACTGGGCTAGATGACCATTGGTCTGACCCAGTATGGCAGTTTTTATGTTCTTATGTTTGTATATGGTAAGTTGCATGATCTCTAGCACTAAGCAGTGTTTCCTTTAGGATTCATCTGGTGATTACGTATTTTAGGATTTCCCTCCTCAAAGGGTGAGTTGCTGACAATCTCCCTCAATAAGGAGATGTCCTACGTATTTTCTATTCTTAAACCATCTAGGCAGGTCAGGAGTCAGAGTTTCATGTAGTGGCCCTGATTACTCTGTGGTTCCATGACAACTACTTGTTTGAATACTCTAAATTATTGGAAAGGAAGGCATTTATATTTCTCCTTCTCCTCTTGGCTTGTTTTTTGTGTCTCCTGAGTCCATCCAGGTGCAGGTAATCATGTTTGTTGCTGTGTTCCGGGGTTGTGAGGGGGCAGTCTGGATTTACAAAGCAATTTGCACTGCAAAAAAGTTCTTTTGGTTGTAACTTTTCAGTCTTTATGGCAGAGGAGAGGTTAGCTGTCTTTGCTTCCTTCCGTAAAATTACATAGCTCTATAACAAGTTTGGAACACCACGTTCAAGGTATTCCTTGCTGCCAGTAAATTCTTGCTTGTAATTTTTATAGGTGTTTAAATTGGTTGAAGTTATCCAATGAATATTACTTTCCGTAAAAATGGCAAAATGCAGCTGCATGCCTTTGACAGTAATAACATTTATTTTCTGTGTACTGTGTGCTCCTCTATATGAACAACAGAGATGATTAAAATGTACATAAAATAATACATCATTTTCCTCTGAGGTGGAATGACACTGAAACAGTTTCTGTTGTGTATGTCATGTACGAAGTGTTGCTTTTGTAATAAAGTATGTGTCATCACCTATTTTCAGGGGTTTGAATACCAACTGTCAGTGTTAGTTTTTGGGGTAATGAGTGATGTCTAAGCATTTCTAATGCCGGGGGGGGGGAGGGGGGGGAGATTTTACACAATATTATTTTAAAAAAAAATTGTGGCTGAATTGAAATTAACATTCCCTTTTTATTTACAAGTGAATTTTTAAGATTGCTATTCCTTTAGTTAAACAGCTTTGTTTTTCAAATCACAGTCTGACAGGTGATTATTTCATAATGTGCTCTAATTGCCCAGATTTCTTTTCTGAAAGGTTAAAAGCATGGCTTTATTTCAAAAGGATTTACTGCACCCATTGTACATTTTTTCATCAGAAATGTCATAATAATTTGAACTTGTGGCCCTACTATCTAAGGGCAACATTAGCAATGACCTAGCTGACTGTAACAGTCTGTAGGGTCACTTATATGCAAACTGATGAGTTGTAGAAGCTTGAGACCTGATGGCTCATAATGGCTTCAAAAGACAATTATGTCTAACAACTTGCTTGTTAAGAAGCCCAGCATGAAACCATTGCAGGAGAGTCCACGTTTTGACTTGGGAGATAATAATATGGATGCTACAAAAGTGCATAATTCTATATTTACACAGTGGATCTTTAATTACTCCTTTCTGAGAGCTGTTCATTTACATTGTCAGTGCTCATCTTAATATAACATTTTTTTTTTTTTTTTTTTTTTTTTTTACTATTATCAAACCCTGCTTTCAGAAGCAGAATGTGAATTTGACTGGTGTAGTACACATCTATAAAAGTGGGATTTGTCTCACTCTTCGGGTTTGTACTAATGAATGAGCTCCACATAATTGCACTCAAGAACCAGTTATCTGAAAGTATGCTTTTAAAGCCACAAAAGCTATGGTGAGCCTGATTCTGCACACACTTTGCATACAGAATTTCCCTTATTTTCGATGGGAGTTCCACATGGAGTTCTTAAACAAGAAGAGCCCTGACATTATGAAACAAGTATCTAATGTTTCTATCCAGCTCTCACTATTTTTATCATGAGTCTCATGATATTTAGTGATTTTCTTAATACCTCAGCTTCTGAGTCCTGTGAATATGTGAATCTCCATTTTTTTTTTTTTTTTTTTTTTTTTTTTTTTTTTTAATAAGTCTCTTGCTCTTGTGGTTGGGGAGAAAAGATTGAAGATGTGACCTGAGTGTATTCTAAATGCTCAATGAACAAAGGGCAAATAAAAAGAACCCCAAGGGTAATATATTTTTAATCTCATGATCTTTGGGGACCTGACTCACAAGTTTTGCTTGCTTGGGGTTGGCAATGTAGATCCATGGAACGCACTTCGACTGGATAAGCCCTACTGCAGTGTAAAATGTTGCTCGTTGAAACCCTACTAGACATGAGAATACAAAAATAGTGTAGCTGAAGTCGATGTACTTAGAGCTACTTACCGCGGTGTCTTCACTGCAGTAGGTCGACTGCTGCCGCTCCCCCATCAACACCGCCTACGCTTCTCGCTCCAGTGGAGTACCGGAGTTGATGGGAGAGCGCTCGGTGGTCGATTTATCGCGTCTTCACTAGACACGATAAATGGACCCCGGTGGATCGATCGCTCCGCCGTAAGTGTAGTACAATATAAGGGAATTTCTAGGTAGGTCTCTCAGTTCCACTTGGTATGGTATGGTATGCCAACTTGCTTGCATTAGTTTTAAATATATAATAATGCATCAAGCACAAATGTTGCTAGGGGCATGCACATCATTTCGAAAAAAAACACAGTAATGGAGGGCCCAGCCGTTTCTCCGCATTCTCTGTGTATACAAATGTTGCTCTTTTTTCATGGAAATGGCGATTAGCCATATCCATTGCACCACCCTTTTCTGGAGATCCACATGTGGGTAGGTAGGATGTGTGGGACCAGGGTTTGGTAAAGAAGGCAGGGGCGCGCGCGCGCGCACACACACACTCTCTCTCTCTCTCTTTCTCTCTTTCTCTCTCTCACGGTAACTTGGCCAGAGGCTGTATTTTAGTAAAGCCATCATTTAAAGAGGGCCTGGTCAGCAGCTGCTTGTCTGAAGAAGCCCCTGCAATGTTCTCCAGGACCTAGGAAACATTGTATATAGGCTGTCTCTACAGTGATGGCCCTTCAGCTATAGTGCAGTGTTGTCCAACCTTTTTGTCATGAGGGGTGAACATGCTGATTCAAAAAGACTCATGCTGATTCATGAGGGAGACTCCTTGGTGGGGAGCTCCCACAAATGTAGAGCTAGCACTGCCAGCTTCCACATCTCCTTCCCTATAGTCCTTGAAAAAGGAGTGTGAGTGGTCACAGCATGCTGCACTTTAGCTATCCCCAGCTAGCATATGGTCCCTTGGAGACCAAAACCAGTTGGCACAATTTAGGGCATCACACAAGGTGCTCTAATCTAGGCTGTGATAAAGAATCAAGGAGCTATAGCTGTAGTTTCTCAGCTTCTTCTCATTCTCCTGTCCTGGGCTACCCTCAGTGGTTCCATGGGGGGAAAGGTTCTTTGCTAGGCATTCCCCTAAGCTCGGGCAGAACCAATTGAAATTCACTCCTTTGGGCTCCCACAGACCCTGAGCCCTCCCCATAGTAACAGGAACTATTCAGATACATCAGTTTAAAAATCTCATGGCACAACTCAGGGATCACATTTTCAGTTCATTATCAAATACAAATTTTCTTCTTAATGTGGTTACCCATAAGGCTCATGATTTAGAGCCTTGAGAGCCACAGTTTAGGTACCTGTGCTCTACAGGAAAGGTTATTAAGCCCATGTTGATTAAGGGAACAAAAACCCCCTCACCTTCCAGAAAGGCAAATAGTCTAACAATCTTTCATTCACCCAGGAAAGTCTTACAGAATACGTGAGTCTTTCGCACAGTATATGTGCACACAGGAGTCTACTGATACCTATTGTGCAACTGGATTCCTTCAATCCCAGTACAACTTTGCTCAGGTGTTCTCAACAGACAGTTTCATCTGAAACTTTTTACAGTAGTCAGGTAAAAGGAATCTTTCTTTATTAATGAATTTTTAAAGCTTTTTAAAATCTTCTTAATTGTATCATTTACATCACTCTGGAAAGTTAGTAACCAGAGAATAAAACTCAAATTGATAGAAAGCAGAATGATTTTTCTGGTCAGATGATTAAAACATAGAGCAAGTCACTCTGAAAAAGAACTGCTCATAAGAAAAATTTGCTTGTATTTCTCACAAAACCTCCACCCCCTGCCCATGATAGATTGACTCATTACCTGAGTTGCATGGAATACTAGTTCTCTGTGATGTTACCCAATATTGGCTGTTGAATCTAATCAGCCAAATTTTAGTTTTAATTAACAGTTTTATAATACAAGCATAAAATCATAATGTAAAACAGTTTTTCTTGATCAAATGCATCTGGTCTTACTCATGGTACATAGTTACACTATTACTGCGTAACATGGTGAATACTCACAAAGTAATACAAATCAAAAATTAACATGTAAACAAGGCATAAGATATACAGCAGCTTCAGTCAAACACAAGGCACAGTATATCACACTTCACAGAGCAGGAACGCCTATCATAAAATGCCATGAATGTTAGAGGGTAAAATACCAGGTTAAGAGGTTATATCTACAATCTTGTACAAAATCTGTGGATTTAAAGCTGGCTTTTAGAAAGATGTCTATTCACTAATAGTATCATATAAACCACGTTGCAAATCCTACTTGCCTTTTCTACTTGAATAACTTTGTTTGACAGAGTAGAATATCATTATTATTTTTCCTATCACCATCTCCTTAGTAAGGGTAGGTGAGTAGATTTCATGCCTAGTCTCATAAATTTTCTGATGATTGTGCAAGGTTACATGTAAATACTGAGCTCCAGAAGGAAGGAGAATACAGATAAGAGATGTGCTATAACTGAATCTCATACACGGTGATATAATTGAATTATTATAGTATCCAGCGTACAGTTCCATTATGTAAATAGGTGTTGAATTTTGAGGTGATTTTGTTGAGTATGTAATAAAAATTAGTTTTTAAAAGAAGTTCAAAGTGACTACATTTATCAGAAATTTGAGAGAAAATGTCCTTCCTCTGCTATTGTCTGTAGAAGGAAAACTTGCCATCCTCACCAAACAGTCAGGATCTTTTTTTAAGAGAGGCTAATATCTAGTATATGGTCCCATTAGACAGTAGTCTTATTTCCTAGCATTATTAAAGTATAGAATGAGCATTATTGACCATTAGTTCAGAGTCTGCAATGTAAAAACAAAGTAAATGAACATGCAACGGTTACCTACCTAGGCCTTGGCAGTTGTTCTAAAGGCTTGTACGGAGTGCCACATTTTGAACAGTTACAAGGACCTGAGCACTGATATTTCTCATGGAATATAGCCAATAAAACACTGTCACCTAAGCCAGGAAAACAGTTAAACTCCTGAAGCAATCCTTTCTTCACATTGCTTGAGAAACGTTTATTTGCTGAGTTCATACGGTGGCTTTTGAAAATGAGATAACTGCATGGCTGATGAGATACTTTAATTAAACTTAAGTAACAAACTTGGCATAAGGGTTACTATAATAGAGGTTAATATAACTGAGCTCTTGTTCTTTCCTTCCAGTCACTCTCCTTTGCCTCCTTTCTAAGTCACCATGAAAACACCACCATCTACCATAGGTAGAATCAGGCCGATATTCTACCTAGCATCTTTGATGCAGCTGTCTCTTTTGATGATCACATTCATGTCATGTCTAAACTTTTCTGCTTCTTCCTACACAAGCAGGCCTTTCCTCTCATTCCACCCAGCGAAAACTTTTGTCCAGGCCCTCGTCATTGTGCATCTTGACTACTAAAACTTCTACCTACCTACGCATGACACAGGCTATCTTATCCCACTCCAATTGATTAAAAAAAAAGCTGTTATTAATCTCCTTTGCTTATTGTTCTGAATACATCTCCTCCCCCACTTCATGTCTCTCCACTGCTTCTCCCTCCTCCATTGCATCAATCACAAGACACTTCTCTTTACATTTAACACCGTACAGCTCTTAACCCTCCTTTGCCTTCTGACTCTAATACATTATGTAATACATCCCTCACATCCACTCTGCCAGAGGTGTCAGACTCCAATGCCCATTGATCCAATTTTCCCTCAGTCACCTTTGTGCTTTCTCCCATGCCAACCCCTGTGTCTAAGAGGCGCTCCCCCTTAAACTCCATTAAAACACCACATTATCCTCTTTCAAGTCCATCCGTAAAACTCATCCTTGTTATGGTGCCCATAACAGACTCAACAATGGCTAGGCAGCTAGTGTGCTATGCTATTTATGCTAAACATGATTTCTTTATTGGTACATTGTCACCCTGTTAGGGGTTGGGGGATTTCGGGTAGGCTTCTGACAGCAACCTCCTGGTGGTATTACTCCGGGTTATGTTGCCCAGCGTCAGGAGTCACTGGCCACATTGTCCAACAGTGGGAGTCAGTGGGAGTAAGGGAACCTGGGCCCTTCCTGCTCTACAGGTTCAAACCCTGGGCCCAGTAAATAGTAGTTCAGAATGTGCGGCCTAGGGTGGCAGGTACCCCTACGCCTGCTCCCTGGGCCACTTTCTACCCCGGCTTCTGTTCCTCTGTTGGCGTCACTGGTTCGCCCCTGGGTCCCTCCTGAAGTCCTTTCCGTCTGTGCTCCAGTGGGTCTTTCTCTCGCAGTCACCTCTTGTTGTCGTTTACCTCCGTGATTGAAAGGTCTGGAGCGGTTTGGCAGTGAGGCCTGGGCCTAGCCACGTGGGGCCTCTGCGGCTTCTTGGCAGGAGCCTGCAACATACAACTGCTCCCCTGGTCCTTACTGAGCTGAGCTGCTCCATTTTGAGCTCTGCCTCGCTATGAGCATGCCCAGCAGGGGCATCTTGGCCCAGATCTGCTCCTTAACACTTTTATTTACCAGTGTGGGGTTTGTACACCCTCTCTCACATCCCCATCCACTTCCCCATTTGCTTTGTCCACTTGTTACGTCTCATCAGAGCTGTATGCCAAGACTGTAAGCTATTTGGCACCGGTACTGTTGATCCTCGTTATATATGTTCAACTCTAGCACCTTGATCCCTGATTGGAGCCTCTAGACGCTAAACAATGCAAGCAACAATAATAATAGTATAAGCAGTGGACAATAAATGTATTCTTCTGTCTATCCAGCCATATTGTTTAATCTTGTTTATGTATGTAAATATTTATATTTGTATATTAGAGAAACAAGGTGCATGAGGTAATACCTTTTATTGGACCAACTTCTGTTGGTGAAAGAGAGAAGCTTTTGAGCTTATGCAGAGCTCTTCTTCAGATGTGAGTATATGAAGCCCACTAGTGAGTCAGTGTTGCAGATCTCCCTCTATGCCAATCTGCAGAGGATATGGGTCCAGGATGACAAAATGATGAGGGAGGGGGCACTGCGCTAACCTGGTCTTGGGATGTATGCTCTCCGTAAGCAAGAGGAAGGAAAACCTAGATAAGGGACTCAGGAGACCAGGGTTCAATTTTCTGTTCCACCATAGATTTCCTGTGTGACCTTAGACAAACATTTAATCTCTCAGTTCCCCATCACTACATCACAGGCATGTTTTGAGGATAAATGCATTAAAAGATTGTTAGGTGCTAAGATCCTGTGGCAATGGGGCCATATAGGATCTATAGGAAACTAGAATAGCATGAGGCATGGGAATGTGAATGAGGGAGGTTCCTAATATTGCAAAAATATAGCAATGGTTACATTAAAGTGTAGGAGATTATGAATTTCCATTTTTTTATTTGAAGGATCTAGTAATAAATAATTTAAATAATTTAGTAAAAATTTATTTTGCTTTTTATTGTGCAAAATTTAGAGGACAAAGTTAAGTTTCGATAAGTGATGCAAAATGGGCAGTGTGAGTGGAGAATATGACAATGCAAATCATGATGGATTCTTCTAATATTCATTTTTCGGCACTATTTGGTGTGTTTTTTGGTGGGGGGAAATTGTTGTGAAGGAAGTAATATTGATTTTGGGTGTTAGCTGGAGTCCATAAAACCACTTTTTCCCGCTGTTTTTTAATACTAGTGTTTATTTTAAACTATATATATGCATTTGTATATCAGGTGAATACTATGAATTATTTATATATAAAAACACGATACAGCGTGTTTGATGTATCTGTAGAAGTTCACAGTATGCACATCACACATGCATGTGCATATATATATACACACACACACACAGAGTGTTTGTGCATGTGTTTGTGTACTGTATTAACAAAATGTAGAAACTGTCTTCAAAGAACTTTTAGCTCATGATAATTTTCCTGTCAGTGGTAATTATATGCTTTAAGTAACTTCTTTTTGGATTCATTTAGCAGCAGCAACAGAAGAACCAGAGGTGATTCCAGACCCAGCCAAGCAGACAGATCGAGTGGTGAAAATAGCAGGAATAAGTGCTGGAATTCTGGTATTCATCCTCCTTCTCCTAGTTGTCATATTAATTGTCAAAAAAAGGTAAGAATATTAAATTTTCCTGTCTCCTGTTTCTTCTATACTGAATAATCCAAGCATATTCTTTCACAGAGCATTTCAGGGAAAGACAGTTGTCAGGACCAGTAGCTGAATAAAATATATGCTCAGCATTTGAGTGGATTCTTATTTCCTCTTATTAGTTATTAGAACACTGTTTTTATACTAAATTTTGAGATACTGTATATGTAAATAAAACGAGGATTGCTGTCATTTTGAGGTCTAGTAGCTTTACTTTTTTTGTTATTCATTTCTAAGTAGCTTTAATTTTCAATTTATAAAAGTATACAGGAGTGCATAAAAAATATATCATTGAAATTCGTGGATTCTTATTTATTTATTTTACCTTCCATATTGCAAACTCTATAGAGATTTGTTTCCATATGAAGTCCTTATGAGTAGTCCTTTGTTATAAATTATCAGACTTTTCTTGCAAAATGTTTTAAATATTTTTGATATATTTGGCTCCATTCTTGTAAATCTAGAAAATAATATATATATATATATCACATTACATCATTATAAAATTATCCTAGTGAGTCTTTAGTGCATGAATTTTTTTTTTAAGAAAGTATTAATCTGAATGAAATTCAGGTGGTTTTAATACTTTTCATAGCCAGAAAACAAGCAATAGTGCCATCTTCTGGAATTATAAAATGATAACTCTGCACAAAAGGCTAATTTCATTTACAAGTTACTACAATATACTACTTGTGCATTTTAAAAATATGCTTAACTTTTCAGTACTTTCAACTCTTAACCTCGCATAAAATTTCTATAAATTCTTAGTCAGATCATCTTAACTATTATTACAAACAATGAGTCCCTCATTCCCTCTTTTTTCCTTACACCCAATCCTTTACCCCGATCCCATTCAGGATGCACAAACCAGCATGTTCTGCTTAGAATGAGATCTTTTTCTTCCAGAGGTTTGTGCATTGCAGTTTTTTTCCCCCCTAGAATTCTTAACCAATAATATATTTGTAAATGTTGCATATGTTAAACTGAAATGAAGTTTTCTATTACTTTTAAAAAGTAGAAAAACATTAAAATTGTGCCTAAGATCATACTATATGTTATAATTAATGGTTTCCATTAGATTTTTTTGTTTAATTTATTGCCTCTTTACAATTACCCCTGGAGATATATAACTTGGAGAAGAAACGTCTGCATTAGAAACATTAGGTATGCTTATAGTATTCTGTGTTAGTTAGCTACATATGTGATTTTCCAAATAGTGCTTTCACTTCTCTCTGTTGTCTACCTTTGTGGTTAAGAATTATATGCATATACAAAAAAGCAAGTCATGATATTTTAAAAAGACATAAATTCTTATTATTTTCTCTATTTACACAAATTGTGAAGAGCAATATATAGATTTTTTTTCAACTTTCAGCAAGGAATTTTGCTTGATCTGTATTGCAAGATATATCGCTGGTACATATCTTTTCACCGTGGTCCCCTCATATTTGATACAAGATTGTATGTGACCAGCTCCCCATTATATATTGCCAGTCACTTCCAAACAGGATTGGCTAATCTTGTGGGTAAGAACTGCATAAAACTTCAAGGGGCATGTGAAAACATTCATTAGCAGATGTGTTCATTCTTACATTCCGAGCCTTCCTGAACTCTTGCTTTCACTAGTTTTTAAATGAAGCTTTAATTCCTAATGTATTAAATTGCTTGATGAAGATAAATTAACAATGTCAGTAAAATGATACTTTAAAACTTTTCTCCCTGTATAAAACCCTGCAAGCAATAATATGTTAGAAGTTATACTTGATCATCTGTCTAAAAATGCATAATACATTAAAACTTCTGTAACATTCTGTATTCAAAATAGGTGGGAAAATTAACCTATTTAATGAATCTTTCATGTTTGGTAATTTTTCACAATGATAGTTTAATTGGTCATTTGTTGAATATATAAAGATCATTCAGTTTTTTCCCCTCAGGAAAAGTGGACAATTTTTTAGATCAACCCTTAGTCAAGGTCACTTACAATAAAT
The DNA here is from genome assembly GCF_013100865.1 of Trachemys scripta elegans. Taxonomy (NCBI): domain Eukaryota; kingdom Metazoa; phylum Chordata; order Testudines; family Emydidae; genus Trachemys; species Trachemys scripta. The sequence goes on from NC_048300.1 coordinate 109,418,724, forward strand.
ATATAAAATACTAAGAGACTGGTATACACATACCTAAGTTAATTCAGTCCCTCTGGTGAATCAGGACAATTTGTATAATAAATCCATGAACAGATGGAACATCTCTTTCTCTCTCGCGCGCGCGCACACATACACACACTCTCTCTCGCACATGCAAACACACATTTCAGTTAGCTTTGGTGGGATTGAAAATTTGTTAAGTTACATATCAGCATACATATCCAGTGATTCCATAATGTAGTATCCCTTTTGATACCTGAGATTGATTATAGCTATTATATAAAAAAATTAACAATACAATGAATTTACTCATTCCCATGGGTTTAATAAGTCTCATGTTAACATAGATCTCTAAATTTGATTAAATGTGGCTTTATCTTTTAATGAAGAAAAAAACCTGAGTGGTAAGCCGTTCTGTACATGATTTCACAAGTCTAAGAGATGGTTTATGCTTTGCCTGATCATTTTGTGCAAATTGCTTTACGTTCAACTGGATGAAACTCTATTGGCTCTTACACAGTTTTACAAAGTAATCAAACTAAGAAAAGGGATACTGCATCTTTCAAATAGCAATGGCAGTTTTTTAATTGTTGGACTATTAGCAAATGTACTTCATTTCCTTCCATTTGTTTACCTTCCATATTTTTAAATGCTTAGCATGCATACATCAACATTTCTGACTGTCAGATTTAAAAATATAAAATATATGTTTGCATTCAGCAAATGTGTGTGTATATATAGGTATCAGTATACACATACATCTGCTGTAAAATGTGTATTGTATATGGTATGAGTGTACACATATATGTACATACAGTATGTCTGCAAACATATATGTACACCTGTGTATCAGTAAAGACTTTAAAATGTCTTCATTAAATTTAGTGGTTTTCTGACCAAGTATATTAATACAATCTTTAGTTTTTGTAACTGAAAAGTAAAAAGCATATTTAGTGCACAGGCTTTGTACACAGCTATTCCATTTATCATGACATTTAGGTAGTAATTGATCATCATACTATGCTGAACTTCATGTTGAAAATACATAATCCATTTAATTTTCCATTTTTTGGCAGTAGATTAAATGTCAGCATGTAATTTTCTCAAAGTGATCTCTCTCTAAAAACCAAATCATTTTTATATGCTAGTGTATTTTTTTAATTGCATGGCAAAGTAAAGCTAATCAGTGCATGAGCAAGTTGAAATGCTAACTGAAGAAACATGAATTTTTCAATTTTTTTTTAACACACATTTCTCTGCTTTGTTCAATGTGACGGAGTCACGCTTTTCATTCACCATTGCTTCTCTTTTTCCACTGTCTGTGATTTGCTTGCCAGGAGGAGCTACTATTCTTACTCCTACTATCTGTAAGTAGAAAATGGGTGACTTACTACTTTACATGTTTTAAAGATGCAGTATCCCTTTTTAAAAAAAGAAAAAATACAGTCTTTATAATTTTGCTAAATTTCAATTCTTGATACATTTCCTTGGTCTTAGGGGCTCTAAAGGTTCCCTTGTGGTTTTCCTATTTTACCTTGTTTTTTTTAAAGGGATATTGTATTTATAACTGTATATTGAGATTTTTACTCTTTGCCTATCTTTTTTTCCATAATTATCATTTTAGTTAATATAGTCACATTTTGATTTGCATTCTATATCAAACTTACACATCACACTACAAAATGTCTTGTGTAGTGGCTCTCGCATAGGGAACATGGTTGTGAACCACTATTTTTTGTTTTTATTTAACACGAATAAGTCAATGTAGAGAAAGTACATTTGCAGCTGATATTGCGTAACAATAGTATGCAAATCAGATGTAAATTTCAAACATGTAAACAGGCTCTTGCATGCTGCCTGGAGGGCAGGATGTTTACAATGGTGGGAGCAACAATGGGAATTGTTTTTACAAAAAGGTCTGTTGTATACAAGGTCTTTCTCTATTGCTCATTGGGCAATCTGCATACGCAAGCAAAAGTATTATTTTATACTGTATAGCAGAAACTTTGCTTCATTGTAGCAGAATTACATTTTTGTCTGTCAACCAAATGAATTTTTGTAAGATCTGTAATGATGTAGGCATTGATTGAGCAAAGTGCTTGAGCATGTGCTTAAATTTAAGGATGTGCATAAAGTCCCATTCATTTCAAAGGGACTATAGCAGTGGTTTTCAAACTGTGGGTCACAACCCAGTACTAGGTCGCGGAATGGAAGGCATTGGGTCACAGCGGCTCTGGTCAGCACCACCAACTGGGCTGTTAAAAGTCCCGTTGGTGATGCTGCCCGGCTAAGACAGGCTAGTCCCTACCTGTTTTAACACTGTGCTGCACCCCAGAAGCGGCCAGCAGTAGGTCCGGCTCCTAGGCAGGGGGGTCTCGGGGCTCCGCGTGCTACCCCTTCCCCAAGCACTGGCTCCGCAGTCCCATTGGCTGGTTCCCAGTTGGCGGCGGCGGCGCCTGTGGGCGGGAGCTGCTTGCACACCTCACCTAGGAGCCGACCTGCTGCTGGCCACTGCCAGAGCGCAGTGCGGTCCGCAGTGCCAGGACAGGTGGGAAGCTTGCCTCTGCACCCCTGCTGTGCCACTGACTGGGAGCCGCCAGAGGGAAGCCCACGCCCCAACCCCCAGCCCTGAGTCCTCCCCAAACTCGGAACCTCTTCCTGCACCCCAAACGCCTCATCCCAGAGCCTGCACCCAGAGCCCTGACCCCCTCCTGTACCCCAACCCCTGCCCCAGCCCAGAACCCCTCCCACACTCCAAATCCCTCATCCCCAGCTGCGTTGGGTCGCGGGCATCAACAATTTTCTTCAACTGTATCGCGAGAAAAAACGTTTGAAAACCACTGGACTAAAGCATGTGCCTGATTATGGATGCCCCTCTACATTTTTGTTTAAACAGGTTATTTACTTGACTTCATATAATAAACTGAAAAAGCTAAACAAGCTGTTGTTAACTAACACTGCCATTCTCTACTTCATTGTGATGAATTGTAATTTCCTTGTTAAATAAGAATAGCTTCAGCCAAAGATAATTAACTGTATAGTTTCATACTATGATAGAGCACTTTTTCCCTCTTGACACCCCCTGAAACACCCACCTGCCTTAGGTTTATGCACTTGGATCCTTTGATAGACAATGAGAAACATTTATGCTTCTGTCAGTCTCAAGTACTTGCATAATAAATTACTTAACTGTCTGACTGGATGTGCCTTTAGAAAAGATCAGGCCTACAAGGAGTCAATAAATTGCAGTGCTAGAATACAATGGGCCTTTTTTGAGGAAGTTGACACAAAGCAGAAGAATTAGTAGTAAACTACTGTTATACATTAATAAGTTGTAAAGCTTTTCAGTGGCTGCTGATTTATGTAGCATAGCTAGCAAATTTTGTTACAAAGTGGTGCTTTAAAAGGGGGCTTAGTGTAGCTGAGAGATTAGACTTAACCTTTTTTGTTCCTTTCCAGAGGTGGTCTTTAAAACTAGGGGCCTTACAAATGGGAGGTTTAATGTCTGGAAAATATCTGAAAAACTTTGATACTAGAAAAGTAGAGTCTGAACTAGAAATGCCAGTTTCAGGAAAGCTTTGACAGAATTAGAGAGCAGTAATAAATCTGGAGCATTTTCAGTTCTGGGGCTTCTATTTTTACAAATTTAAAGGTTTGTTCAGCTGGAGTATTACATAAACAAACTTTGCTAATTACTCTAAAAATGCTTGCCTGGAGAAAACCTATATCGTAAAGTGTTTTAAGGAGACACCAAAAATGTATTATTCACTAATGGAATCATGTGAACTTGTTTATTTTTGGACATCAAAATTCTAAATTTTTGACCCCTCCGGCTTTAATTAAAGAATAATAGTCTGAGAAGATCTTCATGACTTCCTTAACAGACTGGTGGTTGTTAGGATGAAAGTATCAAGGAGAGGAAGGAGTTAGATCATCTAAAAATTTTCCCTGCTTGATTATATGTGAGACCAGTTCTCAGGTCTGCTTTGCCTTGTCTATCTTCAACACTTCTTGGTGGACCTTAAAAGCTGAATCAAGTTTGTGAAACCTAAGAAACAGACTTCAAAGGAATTAGTATCTAGTGGAGAGAGAGCCCCATTTCCTATTTCTGGACCAGGGTAGATCATACTTCCCTATTCTGGTCTGTCCTAAATCCTAGCACATACCTAGCTGATGGCATACATAACCTACAGTTATGTAGTATTTTCCTCACTAACCTCTCCTGTGTAGCTGCAGAATATTGAAATTTTGCAGCCAACACTAGAAGGCTCTAACAGAAGTTTTATCCCATGAAATACAAGATAGATATGCAAATTGTAAAAGCATTTAACACTATAGTAATAACATTGCTTTTGGACAGAAAAAGATCATGAAATTAAACTGCTTTTAAAAAAAAATTAGATTTTCAACATACAGTATTTGCTATGCTGATTACCTTTTTTCTATATGGTACTTGTGGTTCATCTAAGAAGACCATGCTAAATGGTTATCTTAGCCATAATGCTTTGAGCTATAGTTGTTACTACAATAATAATTTTAAATATTTTATCATTGTGATGGGTTGGATCACAGAAACCCCCTTCGGAGCTGCCACCTGATGTGCCAAGACTGCCCCTGCTTTCCCTCTGCCAGCAAGGGAATCCAGCACCCTATTTTGCTGAGCCAGACACACCCGTCTGCTCCAACACAGACCCAGGGTCTGAACCAAGTGCCCAAAAGCTGCAGACTTAACTGAAAACAGCTTACAGAGGTGTGCTTGTCTCTAACATTTAGATGCCCAACTCCCAGTGGGGTCTAAACCCAAATAAATCAGTTTTACCCTGTATAAAGCCTATGCAGGGTAAACTCATAAATTGTTCGCCCTCTATAACACTGATAGAGAGAGATGCACAGTTGTTTGCCTCCCCAGGTATTAATACATACTCTGAGTTAATTAATCAGTAAAAAGTGATTTTATTAAATACAGAAAGTAGGATTTAAGTGGTTCCAAGTAGTAACAGACAGAACAAAGTAAGTGACCAAGCAAAATAAAATAAAATGCGCAAATCTATGTCTAATCAAACTGAATACAAATAATCTCACCCTTAGAGATGCTTCAGTAAGTTTTTTCCTCAGACTAGACACCTTCCAGGCCTGGGCACAATTCTTTCCCCTGGTACAGCTCTTGTTCCAGCTCAGGTGATAGCTAGGGGATTCTTCATGATGGCTTCTCTTTTTGTTCTGTTCCACCCATTTATATATCTTTTGCATAAGGCGGGAATCCTTTGTCCCTCTCTGGGTTCCCACCCCCTCCTTCTCAATGGAAAGACACCAGGTTAAAGATGGATTCCAGTTCAGGTGACATGATCACATGTCACTGCAAGACTTCATTACCCACTTGCCAGTACACATGTATACAGGAAGACTTACAGGTAAAACAGAGCCATCTGCAGTCATTTGTCCTGGTTAATGGGAGTCATCAAGATTCCAGACCACCATTAATGGCCCACACTTTGCATAATTACAATAGGCCCTCAGAGTTATATTTCATATTTCTAGTCCCAGATACAAGAGTGGTACATTTATACAAATAGGATGATAACACTCAGTAGATTATAAGCTTTGTAATGCTACCTTACAAGAGACCTTTTGCAAGAAGCATATCCCAGTTACATTATATTCACTCATTAACATATTTTTATAAAACCATATAGACTGCAACATTGCAATCATATTCATTAATATAATAAAATGTATGTAGATCATTCATAAAGACCTAAAGAATACTTTATGTAATATCTTGCACATTTAAGACTTTAAATACAGTAGTCTTAAAATGACGACTATAACCTATTGGCTCTGACTTCAAAGGGCAATGAGTCACTTGCAGTGCTGCATTCATAAAGAGAGTTTCTTGAACTATTTCCTCAATGTGCAATTCATGTGCAGCGACTGTTAAATTTTGGTTTTAGCTATACAATTCAGGGTGCTAAGGCATATGTGTGTGATACATTCACAGTCTGTGGTTGCTCATTCAAAAAATCTAGTGTTCTCAAATTGCATAGAATACAGATTTGTCTGAACAAAAAAGATAGCATCAGGAAAGATAAAGAAATCTCATACCATTTAGTATTGTGTATGTAAAGAGAAGGAGCAGCTCCTAACATGAAATGTACCATTAATCTGCTTTGGATAATTATGTTGTGTTGTTGGATTTCTTGGCTAATAAAGTAATCTCAGTGGTAAAATTTTTCCCTAATAGGAAGAACAGGGAAATGAATTATCCAGTTATAAAATCAAAATGTAGACTTAAATGGGAATGGTTGATAAAATTGCATGTACAGATGATACTTATTTATCATTTTAGTTAAAATATAACTACAACCTCTAATTTGTTTATATTAGTATAATTACTCTCTGGCAAAAAATTAATATCACTAGGTACGGAAATAAGAACTTGCATATTAAAGTATTTATGCAGCATAAATATTATATTCTCTCTTTCTCTCAAGGAGCAGGAAATATAATTGCAGCTATGCTTATTGGATCATCGGCCTTTGCTTGTTGCCACCAAGCCTCACTCACATGCACCGTTAATTAACTATAGCAGGTGTTAATGTTTCATCAAATATTAAGGTGGTTTGGGTTTTTTTTTTTTCTTGGCTGGGCAGCAAACTTGCTAAGAAACGCAAGGACGCCATGGGGAACACCAGACAAGAAATGACACACATGGTGAATGCAATGGATAGGAGTTACGCTGATCAGAGCACCCTTCATGCAGAGGATCCCCTCTCAATCACATTTATGGACTCTCATAACTTCAGCCCCAGATGTAAGTACAACAGTGCTAGATCCTATTGACTGTAGTTGGCTATAAGGGAATAGGAAAGGCAGATTAGTGTGCTTTTCTGGTTTGTTGCGTATAGCACTGGTTCTCAACCAAGGGTACGTGGAGGTCTTCTGGGGCGTACATCAGCTCATCTCGATATTTGCCTACTTTTACAACAGGCAAAAAGCACTAGTGAAGTCAATGCAAACTAAAATTTCATGCAGACAATGACTTGTTTATATTGCTCTCCACTGAAATGTAAGTACAATATTTAATATTCCATGGTAAGAATGAGAAAGTAAGCAAATTTTCAGTAATCCTGTGCTGTGACACTTTTGTATGTAAGCAAGTAGTTTTTAAGTGTTGTGAAAGTTGGGGTACACAAGACAAATCCGACTCCTGAAAGGGGTACAGTATTCTGGAAAGGTTGAGAACCACTGGCATATAGGACCAATCTACAAATGTAGGTTTCAGTGGGAGATAAGAGAAATAAAAGTGTTTAGAAAGGAATGCTTATGTATAATGGGTTGGGAGTATTTTTCCATAGGAGTGTGTCGTCATGTTTGATATACTTCCAACCAGTCATAGTTAGTACTGATTAGTACATCTTCTAGAGTTGATTCTGTGTTTTTTATAGCACCTTTTTAAATTGCATTCCAAAATATTATTTTCCCATGCAAAGGCACTGTATATCAAATTATTAAGTAATGACTTTGCAAATGTCTGTAACCATAATCAATTAGCTCTTTTTTTGCATGAGCTCCAAATAAGTTTCTCCCTTTTGGAGGTGAGGAAGTTGCAACAGGAAACAACAATTCAACTTCCCATCCTTTTGTAAAATGCATGTTTGCTTATATTTCTGTGAAGACAGGAAAGTTTACTACTGAAATGTGTTGTTTTGAGGATCGACACTCCACCCCCACCCCAAGACACACACTCCCTTACTATAGTACTTATAAGGTCATGACTCAGGAAGGCATTTAAGTCTCACTTAAGTCAATGTTGAGGATGTGATTAAGTGCTTTCCTGAATCACAGTCTATATCAGTAATTGCAAAAACTTCATGATTCATTTCAGAACTGAGTAGTAATTATAACAGTGATCTTTGATCTGTTGCATTATTGCTCCTTAATATTGTTGGGGAAAATTTAAAATGTAGGTGATAATGTCAAAAATTCATTTTTAACTTTTCTGCACTTGGAGGCAGTTAGAACTCTGAGCAGAAACTCTCTTGGTGGTTTGGCAGCATTGTGTTATATTGTGATATAGGAAACAAAATTGGGGGGTAATCTTAGATCTCGCTGTTCAGGTCAGTCCAGCTCAATATGCGGTGGAGACCACATTCTTTAAGCATCTCCTATCCAATTTCAGTTTAATAGCAACCTAGCTTGCCACACTTCTGTATGGAGTTAAGGTGCTATACTAGTGGCTGTGTACAATTGTGGCTAGAGTTGGTCAGAATTTTGCCAGCGACTGCTAATTCGTCAGAATCTAAACAGAACTGAGGCAGGGCTCCTATGGCAACCTGCCTGCCAGGCAAGTTTGGCAACCTGCCTGGTTTCCTGCCAGCTCTCACCCAGCTCTTCAGCAGCCAGTCTGGAAGCCCTGGGAATGCTGACTCCCAGGCTTCCCGGGGCTGCAGCTTTGGAGCAGCCAACCAGGCAGATTGCCCCATGGCTCTGACTTTATTCCATTTTGCAAAAAATTTTGAATTTTTTTGTTCTTGTTCCAAAACAGAACAAAATCAAATTTTGAAATATCAAAATCCTCCATGAAATGGGATACATTTCTCCCAACAGCTCTAATCAGGGCCTGTAAAATCCTACCAATTTTAACTAAGGTATGGTTACATCAGTATGTGCAGCGTTTCCTTGTTTTTTCCCCTGTACTTACTTTAGGAAATACCTTGAGTACTGCAAATAATGAGGCTATTAACTGTAAATATTTATTTAGTTTTCTAAGATAATTGGCAAGCTTTTAAGGAACACCCTTTGTTATTGGAATTGGGGTATTTGGGAAAATGTTGCACATTAAGGGATGGGTTGGGTTGAAAAGGAAAGGCATAGTTCTGTAAAAGTGAGCTATTATGTCACTGCTAATGAAGACTAGTGAGGGACCGTGTCCCTTCTAGGAATAAAAGCTTGTTGAATTAAATGCATATGATATCTTATTGGACTTCATTGCAAATAAGAATCTCTTCTGCTTGTATCTTTATACTTAGGAACATCATTGCCTAATTTAATGCAGCTGAAGTTTATTTTGTTTTAGCTATTAATATAAATATACTGCACATAAGAGATACCCTTTCCCCTCTGTTACGTATGATGTCCAGTAAACTGGAAGTATACATTCTCTGTTTGCTGTAACAAAATTAATGGGAGTTTCACTGTGCATTTTATCATGTTGTTGTTTTTCTTCTTAAAAATACACTAATTAAGGGTAATGTATTTCTTCATGAGCTTTGTTTTCCTGCAGTGCCCAATGATCCACTTGTGCCGACTGCTGTGTTAGGTGAGGACCTAGTCCTTCATCCTCTGTTCCTGCATGGATTTCATCTCCTTGCATGGTTTATAGCTCTGTCAACAAATATATTGTATGCAGTATTGAAGCTGCTTGTTTTAGATAATAGATAGCCAAGCTATTATCAGACAATGCAGGTATATTCAACTCTGTACTCAGTTTATCAGTTGAGTTAAAGTTGAAATAAGTGTCAATGCAAAAAAAAAAATCTTTAATTCTTGCATTTAAAATTACTCTGAGTGCTAAGTGACTAGGAGCAAAATGATAACAGTTGTAAAATGTTATAGGTATTCACCTCCCCATGGCACTAGGACTAATCCAGATGAATCGATCTGTGAGGCTAGAACCTGGGGGGGGGAAACAAAACAAAAACCTATATTATGATTAGATAGCACCCCAAGCTCTATTTTCTAACTAAAGAATTGGGAGGAGGGGGAGATTAAATATCTAATATGCGGGAAAGATTAATAAAATCTTGATTTATGCTTTTCACCCTTTATGTAATTAAAGTTTTCAAATGCCCCTGAGTGATAGGCAGTGGTGACTTTGGAGTTATTTCAAAAATTGAAGAGGTTTTGTTTTGTATTGTTTTATTATTTTATTTTATTTTATTTTACTCTATTTTTGGCTTTACAAAGAATATTGAAGAACTTTGTTTTTTAGAAAATGGTTTTAAAAATGCAGTGGAAAAATAAAATTTGTATCCTGTTTTCTGACTTGATATAATCTAATGAATGATATTAGAGTTCAGTCAGTTACCATGGCTGCTTTACTACTAAAAAGTCAGCAAAATTAGACTTACTGATTGGGTGGTATTTAAACATTGAACTTTCCCTATTGTGTTTCTTTGGTAGGCTTTTTTCTAATACGCATTATCTCAGGCTTTTACTATTCATGTAGGCCATGTCCAATTATATTTGCAATGACATTAGAACTACTGAAACTACTAATTCATGTAGGTGAAACAAATTTCTTGATAGCCAATGGTAAATCTGTTGAAACTATACTGTGACATATAACTGTGAAGAGCAAGCCCTAGGGGTTAATTGAAGGAGAGTTTAATAGTTTCTGTACGTATTCTCATCTCAGCATACTTTTCATTTGTTTTTCACAGATGAGCAGTTTTTCATATGACCAGAACTATAGCAAATAAGTCTTATGTTAGCTAATGGTTGTGTTAGGTTGTAGTGGTACTAGACATTTGAATGATTTTTTTAGTTCATTTTTAGCACGTTAGTGTCTCATTCCATTCTACATACATTATCTAATAGTAAGTTATTCTGATAATTTTGGTTTTCTTAGATCCATACCATTCCATTGGATTCAGTGGGGAGCTCTACTTAAAAATCGATGTCATGATATAGCCATTATATTTTAGAAACTATTTGAAATATTATAAAGCCTCATAACTTTTAATGCTATTTATCGTTTAGTCATTTTCTAATCTAATACAGACTTCAAATAAATTTCTTATGTTCTTGTTCACTCTTTGTTTTTTGCTGCTTCAATGGGTTAAAGTGCCTATTACTGGTAAGTATATTGGAAGAAACTAAAGAGAACTGCACATCAAGAGAATATTTGAAATGTGTATGGTTTAATATATATAATACTACAGTAAAAGTGACTGGTACATGTCACTCATGCTATTAGGTGGTTTAATGAGGCATAAATGTATTGAAATTAGCAACTCTTGTGTAACAGCTTACGGAGCGAGGTTACTTACTTTAAGATTGCATTTGATACAGCATTCAAATTTTGTGCACTTTTGGCAGAATTGTAGAGAATTTTTAAATGCAAGGCTCTCTGTCCAGACCTTGAAATGCTGGCTATATTGCTAGGGCTTTCTGCTTGTTTCTTTGGAAGGGACAAGAGTGGACTGATTGCAAAATAGCATGTATGAGTGTTGGATCTCTTATGGAATGACTTGGAATGATAAACCAGCTTTTGCCTAAGAAAGCATGAAAACAGCAGCAACATACTTAGAGTGGCCAAGTAGCCAAAATCTGGTTTCTGTATTACATTCTATCCTTCTAAATACTACCTGTAATTTTAATTGGAATTTTGAAAGTGGCATTCACCTTTACTTCCTGTGCGAACCAGTCAGTAGAATTGCTGCGTGCTATTAGCATTTCACAAAAGTCGTTGACTCCTTGTCAATAGTGTAAGAAGTGATCCCTTTATGGAGTTTATATATCCGTTTAGGTTTGAGTCGTGCTTTGGAATCCTTCAGGAGGAGAGGATTGTTACATACTCATTTTATAAATAGTATTTCTTTCTTTACTTAAAATGGAGAGTGTCCAGCTGAAATCAGGGCACTTGACAACTCAGCTGTTCAGTTGAAGGATAGGTGGCACAATGATAGTATTAAAGTCTCCACTTCTGTATGTGTTGGTTCTTCAGTCCCAAATGGATTATGTAGGCTGAACCCTAATATGAAGATTTTTTAATAACAAATGGTATAGCTGTAATCTATAATGTTTGGTGGGGGTGGGGTTGTTTGTTTTTTGAACTGGGATCTGAACTCACTGATTCTGGATGTAGAACCATGGTGAGCTGGAAGCACCGAAGAGCTATCCTCATTCTGTTGCTTATTTCATAGTTTTGTTGTCTTTATTACATAAGCTTGTTTCAGAAAAGTTTAAATTTTGGATAACAGTGAGAAAGTGCACTTTTCTAAAAGACCATTAATGATCTTTGTAGCTTTTTAATGAAGTACCCTTAGACCTTCTGCTCTACAGAAAAGAGAATCTCAATCTTTTCAGTGTGTTTGCAATCAAATAAATAAATTAAATTTAACACCCAGAATGCGGTAGGTGCTGGCTTGCACACTCAGAAATTTTGGGGGAAGGTGAAGTGATGAGAAACTGTAAATCTCTGTTTCAATAATAGGCTGAAAATTTTACTGTAGTTGATTCATTTCAAATGTATACACTAGTGTTAGAATAAATGTTACTTACTTCTCTGGGTTTTTGTAACCACAGATGAGAATCACAGTGCGACAGCAGAGTCCAGTCGCCTGCTGGATGTCCCTCGCTACCTTTGTGAAGGAACAGAGTCCCCTTATCAGACTGGACAGCTGCATCCGGCCATCAGAGTAGCTGATTTGCTGCAACATATTAACCTCATGAAGACATCTGATAGCTATGGTTTTAAAGAGGAATATGAGGTAGAACTTCAGTGATTTATTCATGAATTATTCTTATCAGAAAAACCCCTTGTGAGTACAGTATCTTGTTTGATATGAGGGCTCTTGGTTGCAGAGGGATTAAACTAATTGTAATGGGATGAAAGAAAATTTGACAGTGAGATATATTAGGTAGTGGGATAATCCCAGAGTGAGGTGGGGAGAGGAGTTCTATTATTTGAGACATTCCAAATGACAGTAGTCTGGACTAAGGACTAGACATGTCCAACAGTGAAAAATCCAGCACTGGTGGTGGAGGGTGGGTACATATGGACAGATAGCTCTCCTCCACCTCTGGTTTTGGATTCTCTGGGATGAATCCATGAGGTTAGAATGTCAGAAACAGTACATCCAGTAAAGTGTTACAGCCTAGTTTGCATACAATTACAACTATATTTAAAATGATGTAACAGTTTCAACTTGCTTGGTAAACTGTGCTGATTACATTTAGAGCCCTCCCCCCACCACCTACTTATGAATTTAATAGGAGAACAAGACTTAATGCGGATGCATAGCTGTTTTCATCATACCCCTGCCATTTTCCCCTCTTCACTTACATGCATTTCCCCTTTGTCAGTGTTTTCTTATACCGGGCTTCATTTTAGGGCTGTGCTTCCATAGTGCACAAAGAGCAGTGACTAGTTTAGTCCCTGATTTCTACTTCTGATGAATGGCCTCCTGCTTCATCTTTCCTTGCCCTAACGTGGGCCAATGGTGGAGAATGTGCTTTTAACTTTGTTTCCATAGTGACTGTTCTGTTTCTGTGGCTGATCTCCCAGGTAGGGGCAGCACAACACCCAGAAAGGAAGCTATAGTGGCACATGCCTTCAGCAGTTAGATAGAAGCGTGGTATACAAGTTGTGGGCAATGGAAAAGAACACAGAGAAAAGTCTCATCTGCCATTGCTGAGATAGCAACCTTAATTTTACACCCTTCACAATATGGAGAGGAGTTTGAAAATGTTTTGCTAGTAGTTTTAAAGTTTTAACTTTAAAATAAGAGCACGAACAGCAAGAGTTTTAGGAGGAGTCTTCATGATTGCTGTGTTCAAGAGTAATACCTGCTCCACTCTAAGTAAAATTATGGAACAGGTAGTAGGTGTCTGAATATATTATGGTACATTATAAGAGGGGGGAGGGTCAGTCTGTGTATATTTAATCCAGGATTCCTCTTCTTTTCCTTCCTCCCCACCTTGTGAAGACTGCTGAGCACTTGCCTGTCCATTTCCAGACCTCCATCAAGCCTCCATCATACCTCCATCTATTTTGGGCCAGGAGGACTGGGTTTGAAATCCCTTTGGAAATCAGTCAGTGACTGATTCATTAGCCTGAGAGAGAGACTCTCCCTCTTCCTATAGCTAAATTTCTACTTCTGCTATCAAGGAAGCTAGTGGGTGACAGATCAGATAATCAAAACTGAGATTCTTTTATGATAGAGAACTGTCAGGACATAATCATGCTATCCTAAAAAAGATGTCCTTAGCAATGTTGTTTTCAAAATTTACATAGGTTTTACTAAAATAATTTCCTTATCTATATATATATGTATATTTTAATAGAGTTTCTTTGAGGGACAGTCAGCATCTTGGGATGTCGCTAAAAAGGATCAAAACAGAACAAAGAACCGATATGGAAACATTATAGCATGTAAGTTCCTAGATGGCTTGCAGTCAGTGTTTGACTGTGCTGATATTAATTGTCATATGCTGCTGTATTTATTGAACAGCTTTTTAAAGTAAAAATAAAAAATGCAGTGGCACATCTGCTTATAAAATCAAATGCTCATTATTGATCAATGTAGAAATACAGTGCTATCTTCAGAATTTGTGCCATTGTCAGATTCTTTCCCTTCAGGGCTAATGTGTGTTTAATTTTTGTTTGTACATAAAATGCATGTGGAGATTAAACATATGAGAGTGACAGAGTAACAAAATCCCTTTGAATGTTACATTAATTGCAGTTTTGTGCAACTATAATTGTATTCCAGGTTAAAGTATATCAGACTGTCCACATGCTCTTTTTGTTGTTGTTGTTGTTCCTTGTAGCCATTGTGTCTGACCGGTTGTGTAACATAGGTGTGTTTTACATTGATGGCTGGGAGCAGGGAGTCCTGACTCTCTCGAATCCTTAGACATAATGCTTTTGATAGCTTAGAGTATGTCTACGCTTAAAATGCTACAGAGGCACAGCTGCACCACTATAGCGCTTTTAGTGTACACGCTACCCACTCCAACAGGAGGGCTTCTCTCTCGGTGGTGTAAGTAATCCACCTCCCTGAGAGGCTGTAGCTAGGTCAACGGAATAATTCTTCTGTCCGCATAGCACTCTCAATACTGGGGGTTAGGTCAGGTTAACTATGCCACTAAGGGGTGTAGACCAGGTCTTAGATTCAAACACAGGGTAAACATATTTGATTAACATTTTATATGGGAATTGTGTATGCAATAATAATGCCACTCATCACATTTAAATGATTGAAAGCATGTTGCTAATATGCACATTGCAGTTTTTTAAGGAGCTATATATGAAGTTACATGACGGTGGGAGCAAAGGACTCATAATAGTCAGGACTTTTGGGGTTTCTAGTTTACCATCTCTGCCACTAACTTGTTTTGTGACTTCGACCAAATCACATAGATTCTTTGTCTCTATTTACCTTATGTATCATTGTGATACCTACTAACTACACAGGGGTAATGAAACTTATTAACCATTGTGAAACGCTTTCAGACCCTCAGACAAAAGACCCCTCTCTGTGTAACTATAAGGTAATCCCTCCGTTTTAAAGATTTTAAATTGTCAGGCACTAGTAGTTTCCTCAGAAGCCTTTCCAGTGCACTAGATCATTGTAATTTACTGTTGCCTGCCATTTATTTTATATTTATATTCAAGCCAGGTCTGAAGGAACTTCTATTACCTATTTTTGTTTTGTTTTTTTCTTATATTAATTTTACAGATGACCACTCCAGAGTGATTTTGCAACCTGTTGAGGATGATCCTTCTTCAGATTACATTAATGCAAACTATATAGATGTAAGTGGTTGCATGGATTTCTCCCTTTCACCTTGCCAGCTTCTGTGTGTGAAACTTTTTGCATGTTGTGCTTATAAAATTATTGAAAGCTTTTTTTTTTTAAGAACAAAATGTACACTTTCCTTGTTCTACGTCCCAGTACTCACTGACATTGTTGTGCTTTCTTTCACATCTGACTTTGGTTTGGGCTGTAGATTTGGCTGTACAGGGATGTAAGTACCACTATATGTGAATAACAGCATCCTATTGTAAATATTTGCTATAGACATTGTTCTTAATTACTTTACTTTTCTGTTTTTATTACTAGATATCAATGCATGCTTCATTTAATTTATCTCATGTAATATCTGTTCTTTTTTTCCCCATTTTCTTTTGTGTAAATACTTTATGTATGTACCTGTGTTAAAGAGATCGCTTAGACCGTTAACATAGTTCTAGGTATTGTTACATAAACCAGATAAACTTCCTCTTTAAAAAAGTTGCTGTTAACTTAAATTTTATTTTGGATGGTTTTGGTTACTAGCTTTTATTTTCCCCTCCCATTTTTATGTGAGAAGCTGGATAGTATGCTGTAAAGTAGTGGTTCTGAAAGTGTATCGAAGTGGTGTTTCTAATACATGGCTTGGAAAGGAGTTGAGGAGGATAGCCTTGTTTATTTTCTGAAAGGCAACAGTCATCAAGCTGAATATGTAATTAATATTTGATCTTCAGGTGCCAATTGGATATTATACAGTATATACACAAACATATATATTTACATTATTTTAGAAATGTAGTGTAAGTTTCTTGATTTCTACTGTACATCTTTTTTCAATTTTGAATTTCCACATTTTGTCAGGAGTTCAAAGGAACAGGAATCTTGAGAGATCTCTGCCATGTATATTGGTCCAGAAAATATAACCTTGTTTAACCGAAACCTTGAGAAAAAAGAGAGTGGGAGGACAAATAATATGGATGAATGAAAGACCTGTAAAAGCAATATCACCCAGAATATTTACTGGGTGTGTTTTAAAGGGCAGTTTTTTCTCAACTTCTTTTATATGTAGCACCACACTAACTCTTTTCCCTTCCAGTGGTGGTTTGTAAAACTTAAGACTCTCTAGGGTATAAAGTTTCTGCTATACTTATAGCACTGAATTTCTTATCTCTGCTACTGTGATGTGTAGGACCAGAGATATTTTGACAAAGGATTTCCACAAAATGTTTCCCCTGATTTGTGATAAATCCCGTTTCTCAGAGGTATGTTATCCCATGTAGACAAAAACACCATCATATCATAACCCAGGAGGAAGACCAGAAACTTACATTGACTCTTTGCTGAAAATATTTCTTACTTTTTCCTGAAAACACGGTGTATAAAGAGAGTGTAGCACTGTGTTAAACTTGTGTAATTTGAAGTTGGGGCTGGGTATTAAAACCTCGTGGGGGATTGGATTGACTTTCCTGGGGTGTTTTTTAAAAATACTGAGTAAGCCGATCCATTCTAAAAACACAAATAAAATGCTGTTCAGAAGGATTTTTATGAGCTGCAAAGGAAGGTAATCAATCGTTGGCAAGGATGGTTAAACAGTTCTCAAAGAGAGAGTTCAAATTGCATGGATACGTGGAAATCTGTCAGTTTAGTGGCAACAAGGGGATACAAGGAGTCTAAAGATCCGTGATTCCTCTAATGAGTGTTTGACCCTGTTGGCTTAGTAAGACTATAACCCAGCAAATAGCTGGGGTTATTTCTCTCACATTCTCACAGAATATCACGTATACCACTTCCTCTCATACTAGCTCTACTAAATTTAGTTCCTTCCTACAACCCTGATCTTTCTACCTTATTACTAGCACCAGCCTGAATAAGTTTTTGATGAGTTAATTTAGTACAGGATCCATTCATCTTGCAGTTCACATGCTAATAATTGACAGTTGATAATGATGTGCAGACCAGCAAGCAATGGAACTTAGCCAGCTAGCTGGAAAGGTTCGGTTGTACAGGTTTGTTTCTGTATATGTGTGTGTGTATATACATGTGTGTGTATCATGTACAATATAATACACAGACACACACTCTGTATAATATTGAAAACATTTTGCAAAACATTCTGTTGTACCCGAATGCAGCAGGGCATTCATTCTACGCACACACACATTGTCCAGCTCTAACATTGGAATGTTCCGTTATTATTATGTATGGCTCTAATAGACATCTTTGTGCATTTGTAATTAAAATTATTTTGATAAGAAAATGAAAATTATATATTGGTTTCATTGCTTATGGCAACAAGGACTAATCATTTTTGGTAATGTGAAGGCAAAGACCATTTTCACTAAATTTAAAATAAGCCACCCGATGTAGTCAGCAGAGAAAGGGGGTGTCAAAAAAGGACTAATTAATAGCCCTAGTGACCTGACTAAGCTAATTTTTACTGTTACAGTACAAGTATGCTCAGGTCCGATGTTAATTTTTCCATTTTATTTGTTACCATTTGAACCTTTTCAGACTTAATAGATCTGTTTGTTATGAGCTATTCAGTGGCGGCTCTTGACTTTTTTGACAGGTGAGGCACAAATCACAAAACAGTTATTTCTACCCCTGAGGTAGAAATAAAGGTTACCTTATTTATCGTGAAGAAACAGTAGGCAGATTTGGGAGCTGGACCTGCCACCACTGCCACTGCTACCCAGCTTGCACGGGGTGGTGGGACATGAGGTAGGCTGTAGGGCTCAGCAGAAGCTTCTCTCACACACTCTGAGCTCACCCTGTGGGGGAGGAGGCTGGAGGAGAAGGTGAGGTCACTATGTGTGCAAGAAGCCAGAGGGCCTGTCCCCTGCAAACTCCCTGCTTCCTGGAGCTTAACTGCTACAATCCTGCCTTGGCCTCACCAAGCAGTGGTTACCATAGCAACGCCTTTAAAAAGTGGCTTGTGGGCATGGTAAATTGCCATGATAACATGGCAGCTTCCTGAGGCATAATTAGCTATACCAAGATTTGAACAGCACTATGTCCCTCAAACTTCCTGGTATTGCATTTCACCACAGGAGAGAGAGAGAGAGTTGTGAGATTTAAATCAAATAATAATTTGCCCTTAAATCTGTATATATTTATCATTTTTTAAAAAAAGAATATGCAAAATGTGTTTTGTACCTTTTGGGAATTCTTGATTAGGCTGTGCCTCACTTGCCTGGGCTGACGAAGCCGCCCCTGACCTATACACAGTTCTTAGCTACTAGTCTGTTCTGAAAAGGTTTTCTATAGCTAAACTGTCTTACAGTCCATTATGCCTTCATTTTCCCCTCCCTAGCTTGTTCTGGTTGGTATTAAAGTACAGAAACCAACTTATTCTTCTGTTTTAGGGCTATCAAAGACCAAGTCACTACATTGCAACCCAAGGTAAGAATCTTCCAGAGCAATGTCACCCAGCAAACCTGCTCCATAACGATCAGTGGACTCTGCCCTTTTATGTACAATATAAAAATGGAACCAGAGTTGGTATGTAGTGTATAGTTTGCAGCAGCCACTGTTTATTCTTCTGTGCTGCAGCAATTTAATATAATTTGCCTACATGGAGCATGCATAAATTAAAACTTGCATTAATTTGTTGCACTAAATATTGAGTAACTCCTATTCCCCCTATTACTTTTTCCCCATACAAGTCTAGTCAATAGTTACTACAGTCATTTGCAATTTGAGTGTGAGTGGGGGAAGGGCACGTGGGCTGAAAGAAAAGGGAAATTTCAGCATATCTTAGGTGTTTGTCTTCTCATAGTACTATATGTTACGAAGCTGTGTGGTATTGGTCCAAGACCAATATTGCTGGGGTAAATAATGACATAGTTACCACCATTGTAGCAGTTTTTTGACAAGCTGAGACCAAAGATGGTCTGTCTCTCCCAGGGAGCTTTGACCAGTGAGGCTCTTAGCAGAGAGAAGTGAGGAAAGTCTTCCAAATTCAACACTCTGGAAGGAAAAGGACAGGAGAGGAGGAGGCTTCCATTTTCTGTATAAATCAATCACTTCACACCTCAGGTGAAGCTATGCAAGTTGTAGAAAAGTAAACAGGTTTGACTCAATTGTTTCCATTTCATAATATAGGGCCACATTTTAAAGACTGCCTCTAATTATGCATTTGCAACCAATTGCAGGAATAAATAATATGATTTTGTCAGGTAGCTACCCAATTATGGTCACAAATCAAGTAATTAGATGTCTAAATCTAATAATTTTTACTTGTAGTTGATTATACCTGCAAAATTAGAAGCTAAATGGAAACCTGTTTAACAATTTGGCCCATAAGGTTTTGTCATATATAAGTCCAAAGTCCTTTTCTTTGGGCTCTAATGGAATCTATATATGCCTACCTACTTTTATCGATTATGTTTGCACGCGAACATTTAGTTGTGTTTTAACACATTAATTAATAAGGTTGTAAATTATTGTCCGTACAGGACACAAACGTTTGTTGCCTATTATATTTAGACCTCGGCTACAGCCTACGAGCAAACATAAGTAGAAGCAAGTGCTTGTGTCCTCAATCAAATGTTTGTGTAGTGTCTACACTAGAATTTACAACCACATTAATTAGCAAGTGTTAAAACAAAACTAAAAAATTATATCCACATATGGCTTCTATCATATTGTCTGAGTAGCTACTACAGTGTATGAGCACTTACACTTTAATATCTTTCAAGTGGTAATTTGGTTAAATTGAGACGCTTCTGCCCCGATTATGAATAACATTATGGTTTAACAACGTCGTCAATATAATGCTGCAATTCTGTAGGGATTATTAGAACCTTTCATATCTGAGCAAATAACTTTCTGCATATCAAATGCCTATGCTAAAAGATTTTGTTTTTAGTGTTCAGTCGGGTAGTAGTTTTATTACATAGTGTTAAATGTTTTTTTCCAGGTCCAGTCCATGAAACAGTGTACGATTTTTGGAGAATGATATGGCAGGAACAGTCAGCTTGTGTTGTGATGGTTACAAATTTAGTTGAAGTTGGACGGGTAAGAAACTTTATTTTTAAAATATTATATCCAAAGGATAGCCTCTCAAACTGCTGTTTATCATTGCCGAAGAAAATACAGAAAAATCTTTTGAAAGACACCCTTAACTCTGGGGATGAAGGGGATAAGATAGTATTTTTCTGAGTTTGTATGTCCTTGCAACTTGAAGTAGCATTATATAATATGGCTGCTTTATAAAGAAAAGACCCAACGAATCAGGCTGTTGCCATGTTATTTTCGTGAACAGGGAACAATGCTGCCTGAATCCATAATACAATATAGTGCATAAGAAACATTTCTATATTACTCTGTGCTCAGATGATCACAGCTAGCTGACTAGACAACAAGTGCACATCATCTTTAACAGCAGATAGAAATCAGCAGATTATTTTGCATTTTAGGATTAGCCAGTCTCTTGAGAATTACTTTAATAAAACACCTGAGATTGCTTTACAACAGCATAATTATTGAAATGGAAAACATCCCACAGCATTAATTAAAACCAGTGAAAAATATGTTTTCCTTACTAGAAAACTATAGAATTCAGATTCACTAATTCAGAAAGATAATTTGGCCTTTGTGGAGAGATGTGTAAATCAGCATAAACACTTAATACTAACATTATGAACAGCTTTCACAGTACTTGACTGGCAGTTCGTGCATCTGGTCCACAGTAGGGTTCATATGACTACATTATCATTTTGAAAGTAATTGTGATATAAATTGTTAAGTTACTATTTGGCATTCTTTCACTTTCGTATGCTTTAAGGTGCCTTTTAATTTTGTTTTTAGGTCAAGTGCTATAAGTACTGGCCTGATGACACCGAAGTTTATGGGGACTTCAAAGTGACTTGTGTGGAAATGGAGCCACTTGCGGAGTACGTAGTAAGGACATTCACCCTTGAAAGGGTAAGCCCTTTGAAAGACATCAGAATATTGCTACTTTGCAGCTCAGTTTGTTAAACAGTGTCTTTCACATATTCATGTATAATACCAAATCATTCTGCCTAATTAACAATTCCATAATGCAGAATTTATTTTACCATGGGAGGAATATGTTACATCATTGGTTCCCAATCATTCATATACCCATAGCTCTTGTACTTCAATTTGTTTTGACTGGTGGTGTACACTTCCCTTTCTGACCTTAAAAACGAGCCTGTTTGCTGAGCCCAAGTACATTGTTCTTAACAATCTTCCATTCACTGGGGCATGTCCTGACCCTTACAGGGGTTAATGTTGCTCCAATACCCTGACTTGTGCATTACTTAGGGTATATCTACAATACGAAATTAGGTCGATTTTATAGAAGTCAATTTTTAGAAATCAATTTTATACAGTCGATTGTGTATGTCCCCACTAAGTGCATTAAGTTGGTGGAGTGTGTCCTCACTACCGTGGCTAGCGTCGACTTATGGAGCGGTGCACTGCAGGTAGCTATCCCATAGTTCCCGCAGTCTCCGCTGCCCATTGGAATTCTGGGTTAAGCTCCCAATGCCTGATGGGGCAAAAACATTGTCATGGGTGGTTTTGGGTACGTGTTTGTCAGTCGCCCCTCCCCATGAACGCAACGACAGACAATTGTTTTGCACTTTTTTTCCTGGGTTACCAGAGCAGACGCCATACCATGGCAGCATCGCATGGTCGCACCTACCC
The DNA here is from genome assembly GCF_013100865.1 of Trachemys scripta elegans. Classification (NCBI taxonomy): domain Eukaryota; kingdom Metazoa; phylum Chordata; order Testudines; family Emydidae; genus Trachemys; species Trachemys scripta. Next base: position 109,440,920 of record NC_048300.1, read on the forward strand.
CTTGCTCCCATGGCTCATGAAGCCTGGACAGTAGTAAGGAGCAGTTCAACTATAGGCTGAGCAGGTGCAGAATGGTGGTAGAATGTGCCTTTGGACGTTTAAAAGCTCGCTGGTGCTGTTTGCTAACTAGGTCAGACCTCAGCGCAACCAACATTTCCATTGTTATTGCTGCTTGTTGCATGTGCCATAATATCTGGGAAAGTAAGGGGGAGACGTTTATGGTGGGGTGGGATGTTGAAGCAAATTGCCTGGCGTCTGATTATGAGCAGCCAGACACCAGGGCGATTAGAAGACCACAGCAAGGTGTGCTGCACATCAGATAGGCTTTGAAAACCAGTTTCATGACTGGCCAGGCTTTGGTGTGACAGTTGTGTGTGTTTCTCCTTGATGCAAACCCGCCCCCTTTGTTGATTTTGATTCCCTGTAAGCCAATCACCCTCCCCCCTTCGAAATAAAGTAACTGTTGTTTTGAAACCATACATTCTTTCTTTATTAAAAAAAAAAGAGAGGGATAACGGATAAGGTAGCCCGGATGGGGTGGGGGAGGAGGGAAGGACAAAGCCACATTGCTTATTGTAGCCACACTGAAAATCAAACTGTTTGAATGACAGCCTTCTGTTGCTTGGGCCATCCTCTGCAGTGGAGTGGCTGGGTGCCCGGAGCCTCTCTTTTCCCCCCACCGCCACCCCACGTTCTTGGGCTTCTGGGTGAGGAGGCTATGGAACATGGGGAGGAGGGGAGGCGGTTATACAGTGGATGCAGCGGGGGTCTGTGCTCTTGTTGGCTTTCCTGCAGCTCCAACAGACACTTCATCATGTCCGTTTGCTCCCCCATTAGCCTCAGAATCGTATCCTGCCTCCGCTCTTCGCGCTCACTTAATTCTTTCCTGGCCTCTGCCACTGAATGCCTCCATGCATTAAGCTTGCCCTATCAGTGCAGGAGGACTGCATGAGCTCGGAAAACATGTCATCGCCAGTGGGTTTTTTTCACCTTCTAATCTGCAATAACCTCAGGGACTGAGGGGGAGTGTAGAAACATTCTACGCTGTACAATTCTGAGGGGACTTCATGGTCACCAGTGCTGCTGAGTTCGCCACGCTGACCAAACAGGGAAATGAAATTCAAAAGTTCCCAGGGCTTTTCCTGTGTACCTGGCTAGTGCATCGGAGTTCAAAGTGCTGTCCAGAGTGGTCACAATGGAGCACTCTGGGATAGCTCCCAAAGGCCAATACTGTCGATTTGCGTCTGCACTACCCCAAATTCGACCTAGCAAGGTCAATTTTAGCGCTACTCCCCTCGTCAGGGAGGAGTACAGAAGTCGATTTTAAGAGCCCTTTAGGTCGACAGAACAGGGTTGGTTGTGTGGACGCAGTCATTTTTAAATCGACCTAATGCAGCTAAATTCGACCTAACCCCGTAGTGTAGACCAGGGCTAAGAGTATGAACATAAACTAATATTAGGTAGCAAATACTAGCTGGTGTGGAACAGCTGTGGTCTTCTGGTATAACTGTTACGCCTGTCTGCGTGGGTTGGAGAATCATAATTTTATATATAGAAACATCAGTAAAATGCTTTTTTGTGTTGACTCTAAAAACTATTAGAACAGTTGGTCTAGCATACTTTAATAGCAAATATAAGTATTATGTGTTTCAGATTTGCAATACATTATCAAAATATCACACTGTGGCACCATTATACTATATAAGCCTTATGGGATAAGATGCCAGTCAGTTTAGAATGGATTCTGCTCTTTTTATGTATATTTGATAAAGATGAACCAGCAATTTATTAATAGCCATGTTTCTATTCCATTGTAAAATCAGTTTTCCATAAAACATAGAATGCCATGTTCTTTGCTTAAATTATTTTGAGAAGACAATATGTAGATTCTAGCAGTGTTGTCATTGCTTGACTCTGAAAATATTTTGGAGTTTGAATATTTTGAGTTTAATAACCTCTTTCAAAATATTATTTTTGTCTTTGGCAGAGAGGTTACAATGAAATCCGTGAACTTAAACAGTTCCATTTCACAGGCTGGCCAGATCATGGAGTTCCTTACAATGCCACAGGCCTCCTTTCATTTATACGTCGAGTCAAATTGTCTAACCCTCCTAGTGCCGGGCCTATTGTTGTACATTGCAGGTGTGTAGAGAAGAGGTAGATGAATTTTCTACAACTTTATACGTGAGCTTGTATAGTGGTCTCTTGTGAAGTTGTGGAGTTTGTCTTTTTGTTGTTTAACTTTTGGGAATGAATTTGCTCTTTCAACCACCTGTCCATCCTGGAAGCAGAACTAGGCTAGGTACAGCAATGTTTAAACATAGCTTGATTCTAGTACAATTTCCCCGATTGGTACGGACAGATATTTTTTCCTCAAAACTGTTAGCCAAACCTTGTTATAATGTAGGCTAACGTTTAACGTGCTCTATGGCAAAATTTTATGACAGAGTACTAGGATGGTATTTTGTTACTGCTATGTTGACATTTAAAATGTGCCTTTGTGAAATATAATTTTAAGTAGAATATTTAATTGAACATATGGCAACAAATAGATCCATCCAGTGAAGCAACATCCTGAAAAGAGCCTGAATATTGGATAGAGTGGGAACAACTAAAGAGTGTTGTTTTCCATGTACGTTTTGCAAATTTTCCCTTATGGGGCACAGTTCGTTGAAATATGATTTCTTGGCAAACCTATCTAATGTGTTAACTACATTCTGCACACAGAGTTAGCCAAGTTGTGCATGTTGCGGGAATTCACTTTTCAAATATCTATAATAGCTATGTAAAAACCAGGAGAGACTCCCATACAATCCCGATATTGCACCAGAAGATTGTTAGCTGCCTAAACCAGAGTATAGGGGAGAGTCTACATTTTACAGTCAAACTTTCTTACCTGAAATTGTCCCTTGGGAAAAAAAAGGTCCCCCTTAGTCTCTCTGAATAAAGATAAGTCTTACATGTTTTGAAGGGATTCCATAAAGAGCATAGTCATCCTGAAGATCTCTGTTATCTAACAAGTCTGTTACTACAGTTTTGTTTCTGGACCATGAAGGAATGTTCTGAGATACTAAAAAGGAACCTCACTGATACTGTTTTTACCTAACCTGAGATCTTTGAAAAGTTCTTGCTTTTGAGTTGTATACATTTCATGTGTGTTTAAATGCTATTCTGAAGTAAATAAAGGGGGAAACTGGAGATTCTTTGTAATGGTTGGAAAGATATGTATGAGAACTTAGGTTAGTGTTCGAAGTGTGTACTTGTAAATGCCAAAGACAGTTTGCTAAATTTGTGAGGTAGATTTTCTGGATTGTGGGGAGTACTCTGAAATTATTTCCTAATTCTTTCCAGTGCTGGTGCTGGACGAACTGGCTGTTACATTGTGATTGACATCATGCTAGACATGGCAGAAAGAGAAGGTGTTGTGGACATCTACAATTGTGTCAAAGCCTTACGGTCACGTCGCATCAACATGGTACAAACAGAGGTATGATAGCTTATCTGCAATGGATCTAATGCTTTCCTAGCTGCATTAAGTCAGAATTTTATTTCTGTAATCAATACAGCAAAATCCTCTTCATCGGTCACCCATCCCGCCCTCCCCACCAGCAGATGGCTATTTATCCACAGTAAGAGGAATTTCTGAATGAGAACAGTACTATGGAGCCAGGAGCAGCCTTTTGCCTGCTCCCAAACTGGAGCCCATCCAATCCAGAACAATAGAACCCAGTAGCTTCCACACCCTCCAGCATCAGCACGGTCCAAGCGCTGGGCCTACTGATAAAAGAGCAAAAGTCAACTCTTGTCCTGGCTCAGAGAATAGAATTTTTTGGGTGGTGCTTGACTCGACCCAACCCAGGGCCTTTCTGCCAGAGGCCTGATTCCGGACTATGTTGGACCTGATATCCAATGTTATGGTCCATCCAATTACGACAGCTTGGGTTTGCCTCAAGCTACTGGGGCACATGATGGCATGTACTTACGTGGTTCAGGATGCAAGACTGTGCCTCAGACCCCTCCAGATGTGGCTAGCATCAGTATACTCCCTAAGCAGACACCACTTGAACTCCAGTACGCCCCTAGTCTTTGCCTCCCTGCACTGGTGGAAAGACCCAAGATCGGTAATGATGGGGTTGCCCTTTATTACCTTTCAACCATCAGTAGTTTTAATCTTGGATGCATCAGACCTAGAGTGGAGAGCCCACATTAGGACAGAGGGCCTCTGGTCCCAAGAAGAACTCTCCCTGCACATAAACCTCAGGGAGCTCAGGGCAGTACACTTAGCTTGCCAAGTGTTCCTTCCCCAGATCTCAGGTGATGTGGTGCAAGTCCTGATAGACAATACCACAGACATGTTCTATATCAACAAGCAGGGAGGTGCCCGATCTTCAGCTCTTTGTCAGGAGGCTATCTGTCTGGGATTTCTGCACGAAGTACTCCATTCATCCCGAGGTGTCACCTCTCCCAGGAGCCTGGAATGTACTGGCAGATCACCTCAGCAGATCCCTTTCCTCTCACCATGAGTGGTCCCTTCACCTGAAGGCACCAAGTTAATCTTCCACAGGCCGGGGCCTCCCCAGGTGGACCTGTTTATTATCAGACAGAACAGAAAATGCCATCAGTTTTGCTCGCTGTCTGGGCACAGCTCAGGCTCCCTCTCCAATGCTTTCCTGCTCCCATTGACAGAGCTCCGATTCTATGCCTTTCCTCCAATCCCTCTGGTTTACAAGGTCCTCCTAAAAGTCAAATGAACAAGGCAAGAATCATTCTGACTGGTTTGGTGTGCTCCCGGATCTGTTAGTAGCAGCTGCACTCTCGCTCCCACTCAGCCCCTAATCTCACAAGACCACGGCAGGTTGCTTCACCCAAACCTCGCTTCCCTGCTCCTAACTGCATGGATGCTGCATGGCTGAACCCAGAAGAACAGGCTTGCTCAGAACAGGTCCAGCAGGTCTTGCTGTGTTGTAGAAAAGCGTCCACCAGGGCTACCTACCTGGCCAAATGGAAGCGCTTCTCAACATTGCATCTCAATGAGCTCTCTCTCCATCTCGATCTTCCCTTCAGTCTATGTTGGACTACTTGCTCCACTTAAAGCAACAGGGCCTGATTCCTCTTGTCTATCAAGGTGCACTTAGCAGCCATCTCAGCTTTCCACCCACCGGTGAACAGCAGGTCAGTGTTCTCCCACGAGATGGCTGTATGTTTCTCAAAGGGCTGGAGAAGCTCTATCCTCAGGTCCGTGAGCCAATTCCCCCATGGGACTTAAACCTGGTTCTGTCAAAACCTTTTGACAAAAACTTTTGTCCTGAAGGAACAAAATGGACACCGTGTAGAGTCAAGCACGTGAGTTTATTCCGCACAGCATTGGCGGAGTGTCACTTTGCTTATTAGGCTCAGAGACACTTCCAAGCAATTGATTACAATAGATTATATAGGGTATTCATGGGTGGAGGGAAGCGATGGGGTGGGAGGTCCCGAGCCCCTGGATAGGTTCTAGCAGCAAGACAAGATAAGCACAATAAGCCAATAGTCTAAAAGATTACATAATGGCTCCGTCCATGGTTTCAGGTTAACATACAACATACTGTGTACCGGGGGAGGGATAGCTCAGTGGTTTGAGCATTGGCCTGCTAAACCCAGCGTTGAGTTCAATCCTTGAAGAGGCCATTTAGGGATCTGGGGCAAAAATCTGGGGATTGGTCCTGCTCTGAGCAGCGGGTTGGACTAGATGACCTCCTGAGGTCCCTTCCAACCCTGATATTCTATGGTTTTATAAGTTGAATCCTGATTTGGGGTCCATAGGAATGAGGCAGCTCTTCTCATTGTCCAACAGGTACATTCCTGGGGGTTAAAGCAGAAAGACATTGAAAAGTACATGGCAATAGAAATTGTTTTCAGGGTGCCCCATTTTGTTCCTAAAAGCTAACGTTGGCATCTAGGGATAGGATGCATCTGTGGAAGGGAGGATGTCATATCTCATACTGACATGTTTGGGCCTCTCCATGAACTCTAGGCTGGTATGTAGGGAGGGTATTTGCTATCTCCTTCCTGCACTAAGGAGTGGATATTTTGAGGCCCCTTCCAATGTTTGGTATGTCTGTAACTTCTGATAAGGACACCAATTACTGCTCCCCATCTGGAATTCTGCTGACTATGCTTTATCTAATAAGAAGCAAGGTTGTCGCTGGTTTATTCAGCTTTTCTTAGGCAATATTATTCATTGTTAACTAGGCCTCCAGCTTTGGACTTTGGGCCTATGTGAAAAGTTGCTGACAGAGCCTGCGGTCAGGATTTTATAGACAGCAAATGGATCATGGTCCTTCAGGTCCCCTCTTCAAGCCGCTAGCATCATGCCCCCTGTTGCAATCACCTTGGCTGGAATCTCTGAAATCAAGACCTTTACATCAGAACCACCTCACATGGAGTTCTTCAAGGACAAGGTCCAGCCATGCCCTGACCTGGCCTTCCTGCTACAATTTCATATCAATCAGGCCAGCCAAGAGCCCAGGCCTCATCAGCAGAGTTCCTCTCACAGTTCCCAATCCAGGACATTTGCAGGGCCACAACCTAGTCATCAGCACAGACCTTCGCTTCTCACTACACCATCACCCAACAGGCCTGGGACAACGCTCGTTTTGGGAGAGCGGTGTTGCTGTCAGCGTGTCCATGACCTCTAGCCCACCTCCTGGGGTACTGCTTGTGAGTCACCTAACATGGAATGGACATGAGCAAGCACTCGAAGAAGAAAAAATAGTTACTAACCTTTCTATAACTGTCGTTCTTCAAGGTGTGTTGCTCATGTCCGTGCCACGACCCACCCTCCTGCCCCTCTGTCAGAGTTAAGGACAAGAAGCAACTGAGAGGGTGCAGAGCTGGCAGCACTCTTTAAACTGGCGCATAAGTGCACAGCACCAGCGAGTGCTAAAGCCGGCTTGACAGATACCACTAAGGGAAAAATCTCTGGCAGTGGTGCACAAATACACCTAACATGGAATGGACATGAGCAGCAAGACATCTCAAAGAACACAGAAAGGTTAGTAACCGTTTTCTCTAATAACAAAGTAATAAAAGCTACCATCATGAAGCGTTCACACCACTGAGTCACCACACAATCTTACTGTCATTCTCATGGTCCCTTCCATTTACTCTCCCAGTTGTTTGTTACCTCTTGTCTATCCTTGGATTTTAAATTCTTTGTGGGCAGAGACTGTCTGTTACAAACTCTCTGACGTGACTAACACACGGTGGGTGTTGCAGGCTTGCCGTCAGAAATTCTGGGGGGGCCGGGGCAGAAGTGACACATCCGTCACTTCCAGGACCACCCGCGCTGGCCAATCATGCCGGCCCAGGGGCTCCCCCAAAGCATGGGTCCCAGAGCAGTTTCGCATCCCTAGGAGTCCCGCGGGCCGCCCAGGCGATTTAAAAGACAGAAGCCGCCGAATTGCTGCCGTGGGCAGCTGAACATAGAAGCTGCCACTGAATTGCTGCCGCCACGGAAACGCGCATGCCGTCCTAACGGGACATGGACTGCCCCCACCGTCCACGGCAGCAATTCGGCGCGCTGCTTGGGGCGGCAAAAACACACGGACTGCCGCCCCGTGCAGATTGCCACCCCAAGCATCTGCTTCAAATGCTGGTGCCTGGAGCCAGCCCTGGCCCCGGCTCCCAGCTGCCACGGCTGTTACTGTGGCCCCGGCACCCAGGGGGCCCCGGGCCCTTTTAAATTGCCCGGGCGCCTGGGCAATTGCTCCCTTTGCCGTCCCCTGTCGACAGGCCTGTGGCGTTGTATAATATTTGACAAAAGATACTGTTGGAATAATAATGCGACTGGCTGGGGGCTGCAGACTCACTGGACAGGCCAACAGAATCAGGAGGCAGCATTTCCTGTATTGGCGTAATGCTGAGTCTATTGCCTGCCCCAGTGCTAGGTATGAGACACTAGGTATACCAGTCCACACGCATATAAGTAGCATGAAATATGCCACATAATTGCTAGGAGCAGGTAGTGCTTGAAGCATTGTATATGCTTTCTTTATGTATCACGGAACTGAAAGCTACTATTAAGGGAGCAAATAAGCAGAACCAGCATGAAACTGTCTCCCACACTGACCTATGCACCACAAAATCGCCTGAAAATTCCCCCATTAAGCGAATTAGTGTACTTATGCTCTTACTATTGCTGGACTTAAATTGGTTCTCAGGGAAACATACTGATTAACTGCATCCCAGTTAGGCAGATTGTACTGTACTTAAGGTGCTAAAGCAATATCCAATGGATTGATGGAAGCTGCTTTGAATAAGATTTATAGAGGGGGAAGATCTGCTTATCTTGAAGGAAAGTAAGATTTTATTTTGTTTTTAAATTGCTAGATTTTTCTTTTCTTTTCCTCTTTGGTAGGAGCAGTACATCTTTATTCATGATGCCATTCTGGAAGCTTGCTTATGTGGAGAAACTGCCATCCCTGTCTGTGAATTCAAAGCTGCATATTTTGATATGATTAGAATAGACTCACAGACGAACTCTTCACATCTCAAAGATGAATTTCAGGTATTTATAATTACTGGTAGCTCTTCATAGAATAGCAACTTTTTTTGCCTCTAGGTACATATAATTTCTTTTAAGAAAAAAGACTTTCATAACAAATTCATAACCTTTGTCCCTTTCTTGTATTTAAGATAATATAGCACCCTTTTCTTTTATTATGTACTTTACAAGGTCACTCTTAAATATGAAATACTCTTCTTAGATTATAATTGCAATAGACTGCTGACTATAATGAACAGTACTGACCTTGAACTGGCAGGATGGGGGAGTTATTTTGCATTTTAAGCAAGTGAGACATAGTTCATGTGTTTCACAAGATTCTCTTCTATTTTCTTCCCTTTTGGATTGCATGTTAGGGGGGGACGCGCTTAGAGGATCCGTTCAGCAGTTCCTGATGTGTCTTCGTACCTGAGCTTTCATTCATTTAAACTGAAAAAATGTCAAGTTTCTCAAGCAGACACATGTTCTTGTTTGCTTGTAATTTTTCATGTTTCCCACATTGCAACATTTTAAATGAATGAATTTCAAGAACACTGTATATAAGATGCACTATAACATGATATTGATTCCCTCTGCTGTTTAGACCCTGAATTCTGTGACCCCTCGGCTGCAAGCTGAAGATTGCAGCATAGCCTGCTTGCCAAGGAATCATGACAAGAATCGCTTCATGGATATGCTGCCACCTGACAGATGTCTGCCTTTCTTAATTACTATTGATGGGGAGAGCAGCAACTATATCAATGCTGCTCTTATGGATGTAAGAGACTATCTCCTTTGTCTACGTAATGTGCCATGAAAAGCTGTGTAATATGAGAGAGAACTCTTGCTGGTTAAAGAAAGGGTAATTTTTTCTTCCTGTAGTGTTCAGTAAAATGGTCTTAACAAAGAAGGGAGAGGGAAGTCTTGGCAACGTTTTTAAAATCCACTAACTTTTGTTGTTCCTTTACAACATTAGATATCTCAGATGTCTCAGTGCTTCTGTGATCCTCTGGAAAGCTGGGAACTCCCCTTTTTAATAGTACACCTCTACCTCGATATAACGTGACCCAATATAACACAAATTCTGATATAACGCGGTAAAACAGTGCTCCGGAGGGGGGCGGGGCTGCTCACTCTGGTGGATCAAAGTAAGTTCAATTTACCCCGGTTTCACCTATAACGCGGTAAGATTTTTTGGCTCCCGAGGACAGCGTTATATCGAGGTAGAGGTGTATTGTATTAAATCTCCAATTTCCATTCCTCCATAGTTACAATATATAGCATCTTCAAATCTGTCACTGGTCCAGAAATGAATACTGCTCATCTGAGCTTTGGGCTAACAATTTGTGGGTAGCAATTCCATATTTGTTGGGGGGGAAAGGAAGTCCTGCCAAGCCACCCCATCCCTTTCCATCTCAGCACCCATGCCCCCAAATATGATCTGATGTAACAGTCCCACAATAGCTGGTATCCCTTGTGTTGTGTCTCCTCCTTCTGCTACTTGCAACCCATGTGTTGCCGGGACACCAGGAGCTGGAGGCTGCAGGGAGTAGATCCGAACACCCTGTTCTCAGCCTCCAGGAGGTTAGTCCCATTGAAGCCTTAGTTTGCACTGCTTTGTGCCTCCTCTCTGCTGCCAGCAGTCTATGTGCTACAGGGCCAGAAGTTCCCCAGTGGCAGCCACATGGACTGCAGCCATCAGGAGATAGAGCAGCTCCAGTTCTATCAGGAGTATTCCAGTCGCAGTAGGAGGTAGTGCAGCCTGAGTACATCAGTAACTACACAGCTGTGTCCTTACCAGTGGGAATTAGTCCCTAATTACCAGCCTTCTCTGACTTTAAAAATAACTACCAATTCCCCCCCCCCCCCCCCCCGACTATCATTCTTCCCAGATAGCAACGGTGCATGACAGTCACTTGCTGGTCTTCTGTTGACTCCTTCCACTAGTGACAACATAGCAATGCTCACAGCCTGAGTCGAACCCCAACCAAGAGATGCAGGGAGGGGATGTAAAATGCCAAAAGACTTCTCCAATAAAACTATTTTTAAATTTTTTTTTTTAAACTTGAAAACTTTTTGATGTCAGCCCAAAGAGTGGTTTATAAAGAAAAGAAAATAGCCTTGTGGTTATCGCACCATCATGGGACTCAAGGTCTAGGTCCAGTTCCTGGCTGAGTCACAGACTTCTTGTGTGAACTTGGTTAAATCAATCTTTCTGTGCCTCAGTATCCCCCTCTGTAAAATGGGGCTAATACATCTCTACTTTGTCTCCCAAGTATTCTAAGATAATCTGAAACCATGATGAATGCATGTAATATAAGCATCAGTTCAGCAAAATATGCAACAATGGGCTCAACTTTTAAGTGATTAATTTAAAGGGGATTTATACATATGTGACCTGTTTTGTTTTTTGTTTTTTTGTTTTTTTTCCACTTTAAGATATCTTATTGTCTGAATAGTTGTTCTGGTTAAAATTGCTAGATTTTATTCCACTACATTGTTTTAGTTATGTTGCCAAGAGGCCCAGACTTTGCATAATCGTTATTCAGTGCTTTCTTTACTAATATTCCCCTATTCACTCCTTTTCTTTACAGAGCTACAGGCAACCAGCTGCTTTCATTGTCACACAACATCCTTTGCCAAACACTGTGAAAGATTTCTGGAGATTAGTGTATGACTATGGCTGTACCTCTCTTGTAATGTTAAATGAAGTTGATTTAGCACAGGTTAGTGTTTGTGTATGGGGGTTTTGTGAACAAATTAATGCATCAAGGTGGTTACGCTTTGTAATAGGGTGAATGTAATTACAGTGCAGTTTCATTGCAATTACAGTGTAATTACCCTGTGGCTTTGCTTTTCAATAACTAACTAGTATTAATTAACATATCTATTACTGTACTATAAAGTGTGTTACAATAATAATGAAATACTACAATATTCATGATGCAACTTAAATTTTAATTATATCCATTTTATTCTTGTTCAGGGCTGTCCACAGTATTGGCCTGAAGAAGGAATGCTGAGATATGGTCCTATTCAAGTGGAATGCATGTCTTGTTCAATGGATTGTGATGTAATAAACAGAATTTTCAGGATATGTAATCTAACCAGAGTAAGTATCATCATAATGATAACAGCTAACTGAGCTATTGTGGATTTGAGTATTATATAATACTAAATATACAATATTAATTCTCTTCAGACATTAAGCAGTACAGAATTAAACATTCAGTTCCTAAGATTTAACTATTTTTCTACAGCTGCCTATAATGGACACAAGCAGTATTTCATTTTATAACTGTCATATGAAATTGCATGTAAGCATATCTGAAGGACACTTGTGGTTATGTAATTAACACCTCATGGGCCTTGTGGTGCAAGAACCACAAAACAAAGCAGAAGCATTATGACATTCTACTAAATATGTGTGAAAAGACTCAAAGTTATTCTGGTTTTGGAGGTTCTTGAGACACTGTGCCCTGACCTACATTTACTAACATGTTCTCTCCACCTCCAGTAATGATGCAAGTCTTGATGCACTTTTCCTCTTTTATCCATTACTGTCTCTGTCGTCTTTAATGTTGTCCTGCATTCTTTCAACACTCTCTCAAATCCTGCGTACCAGCCACTACCTTCTCCTTCAGATCTCCACTAGAAACTCATTTCTGCTATGTTGCCTGCATGCAATGAGTTAAAGAAAAATTTGTGAGAACCAGTAGGTTAAGCTGTTGTAAACATCCCCCACTTTATTACCCTCACTTGTTACATCTCATATTTAGAGATCAAGTTCGGACACGTCTGTGAAGTACATAGCATATTTCTAATTTAACTCATAAATGATTATGATAATGGATATGGGGAAACAAAAGGGTGTTGCAAAGGCTCTTCTGTCAGGTTTTGATTTCCCAAGCTATTTTTCATAGATGGTTCAGAACTGGGTCATGTTTTATCCATACTCTATGCTTTAGTTGAAAGGAGTGTTAAGCAAAATGTTTTCATCTCTCTTTTGAACTCTCCTTGTTGTGTCTGGGAAATTCAATACAGTGTAGAGATATTAATACATTTAATGATTATGCTGTAGTCCTTTTTTGTTTCTTATATTTTGTAGTTTCCTTGTTCCTGTCTCTTTCACTTGTTCCATCTCTTATTTTCATTCTCTCCATTTCTTTTGGCTTTTAATTTTTTGTTTCCTCTGTCTCTCTCCATTCTCCCTTTCCTGTGAACCTTTCTTTCTCTCTGCACCATCTCTTTTCCCCCCAGAACCCCACATCTCTTTCCATCTTTGCCTGCCCCCGCTACATGAAACCAGAGTGAGTTATTTATTCTTTAGGGCAGCCAGGTACAGGAAACCTTTTCTGAAACATTCTAAGCCACCCCAGAACACTCTGTGTCTGAAACTCAGTTTAGGAAAGGCTCAGAGATCTGTCATCAGGATATGATGGGCTGGCAAAAGGAGCAGACTCCATTCAAGCAAAAAACATATTTGTACACCACCATCATTTGTTGTTGTTTTATAACTGGAAATACTTTGTCAGGATAAGTGCTCCTACAGAGCCACTGCATTTCTGTAAGGTCTACAGATTCAACAACAGGGTTTTTTATTGCTTATGTAGAGGTAGAATTTAAAAAAAAACCCTAACTATTTAGAATCCAGAGAAATATCCCTGTTAGTTTATTTAGGAGTGGTTAAATTAGTGGCCCTATAAATTTTGATGTCCTAATTGCAACTACTCCAGAACATTTTCTTCTTAAACTTGTTCCATTGCGCCCTACTTCTGTAATTCTTACACAGACACCTTTATGCTATCTCTTTGTATGTATGCTCAGCACATACATGTAATGGAATTTGTGTGCAATATATACTCTGATTTAGTTTCACATTGTTTTATCTGTTTAGTTTTCATAAACTGATTATAAATGTGCCATGTTAATGTAAAGTGGTTTGGCTTCCATCAGCCACAGGAAGGCTATCTGATGGTGCAGCAATTCCAGTATTTGGGATGGACTTCTCACAGAGACATTCCAGGCTCCAAGAGATCATTTTTGAAGTTAATTCTTCAAGTTGAAAAATGGCAAGAGGAATGTGAAGAAGGGGAAGGCCGAACTATCATTCACTGTCTGTGAGTAATTTTGTTGTGGCCGACTGGGTATGTGGCAGCATCTCGGACTGTTTAGCATCCAATTCGTTATTTTAAGTTCAATCCAGTGCTCCTGTTAATACATTCTATTGCATGTGTCCTATTTTGTTTTCTTTAATTTTGGCCCTGGTACTTGTCACCCACTTCGGACTGGGGCCTACATACTGTGGAGATGAGCACAATAGAAGTGGCCGGCTGGACAGATATGTGTTCTCTTTTGCTGGGGTTTTCTAGAATCTCAATTTTCTCCTTTTACACCTAATGGCAGTGTTTTCCAGGTGGCTATAAATGAGGGTCCACAAGTGACTTCTGATCCAATACCATTATACTATTGAGTAATCCAACAGGATGCTTCTTTGTACTAAGTGGCAAGAGATTACATATAATGAAGCTTTTCATTATATGTTATGCATATTTTGAATAGTGCTCTTCCAACAAGTTTACACATCACAGCTATTTTGTGTCATTCTGGACCAAGAATATGCATACCTGAAATCAGAGACATTTTTGTTACATCTATAGTAGTGCTAGTGAAAAATAATTAATGTACAGCATGTAGGCAGTACCTGCTTTTCTAGCACTGTCATTTAAAAAGAAGAGAGAAGAAAAAAAACCACTGACTCCCACCATATGTGTAACCAATTAAATGCCATCTTTGAAAGAGAGCTATTTTTAGGAAAAGGGGGAAAACCGGTATATTTTATATTTTTTTACATTCCCTGAATGAAAAGTGACCGATCTCTTTTCTACCATATTTCAACTTAAAGCTTCAATTTTAGCAGTTGAATAAACTGCCTTCAAAAGGAGGTTTATAATTGTGTTCACAGATCTCTTTTGACTCTTAACTACAGCAAAATTCCAGAATGCCCATATTGTGTCCACAGACTCATATAGTTTGTTTACGTAATTTAAATGTATATTCAAGAAAAAAACACCTATCCTGGTTTCCAGGAACTTTTGGAAATAATATCAAAAAGTTACAAAAAAGATTAGCAGCATCTCTAAAAATCAAATCAACAGAACACTCCAGTAATATTCTGCCACTATTCTTGTAGCTTGTGATGATTTAAAACAGTTCCCTCCAGAAACAAATGGAAAATGTTGCAGTTTATATTCATAACACTTGCTTTTAATTTCTCCTGCCCACTTAAGTTGTGTTATAGCATAGCTAGGCTGCATAATGAGCTATATAGCATACCACAATTGATTCAAAACAGTATCAAGAGTGGCAGTGATGTCAGATGTTTCAAACCACATCACCTAGAGCTATGAGGGGATTGATAAAGGTCTGTCTCATCTAATGGGTCCCCCATCTTGTATTTTTACAAAATTAAAGGTGAGATATATGTGACAGGTATATTTGTACGTTAACAGATGTATTAACTGTGTTGTTTTGCTTACATTCAGGAATGGTGGTGGTCGGAGTGGAATGTTCTGTGCTATAGGCATAGTGGTTGAAATGGTCAAAAGACAAAATGTGGTTGATGTTTTCCACGCAGTAAAGACGTTACGGAATAGTAAGCCAAACATGGTAGAAACCCCGGTAAGTAACAGCACATTGATTGGAATTCAGACAGCCAGTTAGCAAGAAGGATAATATACAGTGTGTATTGATATGGCTCACTTGGGAGCACTCTCACCTGGGATGCAGGTTGTTCATCATTTCAGTGGTGTGACCAAAAGTACTAAATCATGAATCTTGTGCTCAAAAAACATAGTAATCCATCTACAGGAGACCTGCAGGTATCACCCTAGTATAATTCTTACAGTGAATGTAATATTCTGAGCGGGTGTACTGTTGTGAATTGTTACATCCTGAGTTGGAAACCTATTGCACATAGGACTACACATTGGATAGCATGGTATTGTGTGTTTTGGTAGGTCATTTCTCTCCTACCATATCGTCTGCTTTTCAAGGAAAATTTTCAGAACAGTTAGGCCTTTTCTACACTACGGGGAGAGTTGGACCTGAGTTACGCAACTTCAGCTATGTGAATAATGTTGCTGAGGTTGACGTACTTAGATCTACTTACCGCGGGGTCCACTATACTATGTCAACAGGAGACGCTCTCCTGTCGACTCCCCTTGCGCTTCTTGTTCAGGTGGAGTACAGGAGTTTATGGGAGTGATCTGCGGTCAATTTAGCAGGTCTTCAGTAGACCTGCTAAATCAACCGCTGATGCATCGATCGCTGTGCCTCGATCCCCTGGTAAGTGTAGACAATCCCTTAGGGTACACTATAATCTCTCAAGATCAACCTATGTTCTTAAAGTAACACTATAGCCCATTTTGCTCAGACAAACTATCTTAAAAGTTTACAAGCCAAGACAGTTCTTCCTAAGAGGAATAAACTGTGAAGTGGAAATATATTATATTTTGTAATTGCAATTGCTATTTCTGGGTCTTTGTGGTAATTTGTAACACTGCTTTCTGACAGAGCCAAAATGACACAGGGAAACTTTAATCTTAAAACATTTCTTTTAATAGATTAGGTTTTTTTATTGTAAACTTGCTTCAACAAACTATAACTCTAAAGAAAATGTTTTTTTTTTTAAATGTTAAATGCCTGATTTTGAAATACAGTCTCTCATTTTCTAGATGCAGCTTTACTCATCTCCCCCTCCCCCCACACACACTTCCCAGACTGGTAATTTACCTGTTCATGTTCCACTCCTGCCTCCAAAATTGCAGACTGAGTGAAGGCCCTTTAGAAAAAATGAATCCTTAAACATTAAAGATTGTTCTTGTCATGGTTAAGTATGAAAGCAGGTTGGAGAATGGCTTGGAATTTTTGCCATTTGACTCTCATGCTGACAGCAGTCAGTGTTGCAAATACCCAGACTCTTCAGACAGATGGTTGCCTCTAGCACTGAGCTCAGATATGCCAATTGAAATTAAAAATGTTCACGGTTTATATACAGTGAAAATTGTTTCTGACCCTTCGAACTTACATATTGAACAAAATGGGTGTAGTTTGCCTTTCCTCATACATCCTTTTTTCCAGGTGTCAGAATTTACTAGGCTTCAGGTGTACGTGATACGATTTCCCTAATTTATTGTTTGTTGCTGTCTGGAGTGGCTCACAACTGTGAGTGCCTACCTGAGGGCAGACTGTCAGAAAACGGAGCAGATACCCCAAGCTGATGGTGTGTTCTATAATTAGATTTCATCAAGCCAGTAACAAATGTGAACTTCTGGTTTACTATACCAGTTTTACCATGGAATCACAGACAGTCCCATTAGACTCTCCAGCCTATCTTGCCACCCAGACAAACAGAACTTTGTGATAATGGTCACTCAAACCAAAAATCACACCACATCAGGTTTCTCCCAGTCCAAAGAGAGCAGTCACTTACCCCAGATCATTTGGTACT
This sequence comes from Trachemys scripta elegans, assembly GCF_013100865.1. Classification (NCBI taxonomy): domain Eukaryota; kingdom Metazoa; phylum Chordata; order Testudines; family Emydidae; genus Trachemys; species Trachemys scripta. The sequence continues at coordinate 109,457,956 of NC_048300.1, forward strand.
CCAGATCTTACACAAAAGACAATGCTGACAGCTATCTCTATAGTAAACTAACTAAAGATTTTTTAGCTGAGAAAAAAGAATGAGAGTTATTGAGAGGTTAAAGGAGGTACAATATATGTACAGGTGAATCACAGTTTGTAATTCCAAATGGTGGCAATGATGTAATAAACTACCAGTTTCCCAAAAGTCTTTCAGGGCTACTCAGAATAACTCTGGGGATCTGCACTATGCATCTGGTATACTTCCCTGAAAGAGTCCAAAGGATCTTTCTTTGCATTCATTCTTATAGCTTCTTCTCACAAAACACAAGCTAACAGAGTCTCTACCCATGTGACGCTGAGTGAGGAATATGTCAAGTATCAGAGGGGTAGCCGTGTTAGTCTGAATCTGTAAAAAGCAACAGAGGGTCCTGTGGCACCTTTGAGACTAACAGAAGTATTGGGAGCATAAGCTTTCGTGGGTAAGAACCTCACTTCTTCAGATGCAAGTAATGGAAATCTCTAGAGGCAGGTATATATCAGTGTGGAGATAACGAGGTTAGTTCAATCAGGGAGGGTGAGGTGCTCTGCTAGCAGTTGAGGTGTGAACACCAAGGGAGGAGAAACTGTTTCTGTAGTTGGATAGCCATTCACAGTCTTTGTTTAATCCTGATCTGATGGTGTCAAATTTGCAAATGAACTGGAGCTCAGTAGTTTCTCTTTGGAGTCTGGTCCTGAAGTTTTTTTGCTGTAAGATGGCAACCTTTACATCTGCTATTGTGTGGCCAGGGAGGTTGAAGTGTTCTCCTACAGGTTTTTGTATATTGCCATTCCTGATATCTGACTTGTGTCCATTTATCCTCTTGCGTAGTGACTGTCCAGTTTGGCCAATGTACATAGCAGAGGGGCATTGCTGGCATATGATGGCATATATAACATTAGTGGACGTGCAGGTGAATGAGCCGGTGATGTTGTAGCTGATCTGGTTGGGTCCAGTGATGGTGTTGCTGGTGTAGATATGTGGGCAGAGTTGGCATCGAGGTTTGTTGCATGGGTTGGTTCCTGAGTTAGAGTTGTTATGGTGCGGTGCGTGGTTGCTGGTGAGAATATGCTTAAGGTTGGCAGGTTGTCTGTGGGCGAGGACTGGCCTGCCTCCCAAGGTCTGTGAAAGTGAGGGATCATTGTCCAGGATGGGTTGTAGATCAATGCACTTTGAGTCTCTGACCTCGGGTCATCACACACAATGGCCATTTGCTTTGGAACTAGCATCTTTTCTCATAAAGTCCTTCATTAGCATTCCACAAAACTTCTTTGATGTCTGATGAGTTATTTAGTTGCAGGCGTATTTACAATGTAAATGTTTGCTATTACACTATGACAGGACACAGATATGTAAAAACAATGCATGTAACATCCCATTAGTTTTATGAAGTTTAAACACCAAACACACTCTTCTACAGTTAACAGTGTACTTTGATCTATACTAATACACACATGAATTCACATGAGTACACTCTATCATGACCTGGTCTGCCAGCGTCATAGTTGCTTCCATCTGCCAGTACCAAGTGGATTAAATGATAGCTAGAATGTTAACAGCTGTAAGGGGGAGGTTATTGAACGTATCTGGCCTACCTGTGGCCATCTTGCTAGAAGTACTATAGAGTCTATGCAGCACACTTTTGAGATGTAGTGCACAAAACTGGTGCACAGATTCCAGTTCATTGTTGAGAGTGAAAGCAGATCAGGTCACATGGAAAATTACTTGCTGAACTTAAGTGCTACTATAAAGAGAGTCCAATGTATATTGCGTATGATTCTGGTAAATTATCTGAAAACTTCTCTTTATTTTTTTAAAAGCCCCAAATCCATTGTAGTTTTAAACTGCTGTTACTGAATTTCTGTAGGTGTGTTTCTCTGTGGTGTGTATTGTGTGGGCTTTTATTCAGAGCTCTTGAACGACAGCAGCAGCAGCTGTTGAGTCGTTAGTAAAAAACAAACCAGGAAAACCAATGTAGCATTGTCATCTGCCCTACATTCAACAAGATCATCAGATAACAAAAGTAAGAAGCACAATAAAACCTTTTAGATATCCCACCACTTCCTGCTAGTGGATTTTGCAACCTAAAGTAAATCATGAGACCAGGCTCGTTTCATTTAGCTTTAAAAGCTGGTAGAATTTAATCAACTTCTCTCTCTCTCTCTCTCTCTCTCTCTCTTTCTTTCCCCCCCTCAAATATTGACATTGAACAGCAACCTTGTTTAAAAATAAATATCAGTTTTCCTGGCTGCACTTGCTGATCTCCTCACTTAAATGCACCTTCTGATCTATTTGACATTACATTATTTATCACAATTTCTAACATTGTCTTGAGGCCTAATGCAGTTCAGTATCATAGCTCATTATTCCCTTGAATGATATTAAGATGCTATTGCTAGTTTACTGCTAAATACCATTTGACTTAGAAGAAGCAGCTGTCAGTTGTACAGGGACTGAAGTAGTTCACTAGAGAAATACTTTGTTAGAAAATGAAAACGAAGAGTTTTATAACTAACTCAGAAGCGGAACAAATCACAGGGAAGCAAAGAGTTTATTGCCATGTGTGGCCAGTTCTTCCCTTCCACTGTGGTGGTTAGGCTGAGATTTGAAATCAGAGCTGACATCAGTCATCTAATAATTTAAAAGAAAAATCATATGAGAATGCTAGTATGGACTAAAATGGCTCAGCAGTAAGCAGAGAATATAGTTGCTCATAGATATCCCTGACCTTTAATATATTAGACAGTTTCTTTAATTTTCTCTCTTTTTCAGGAGCAATATCGTTTCTGCTATGATGTCGCTTTGGAGTACCTTGAATCATCTTAGTTGGAATGGATGTGACAAAGTGAACCAAGTATATGAAGCTCAGTAAACTGTTTTGATAGCAGTTGTTCAACCTGTGAAGAGAGATTTTAGTGAGGGGGACTTTTAAAATTTAAATGCAAAAGTATTTTTCTTATGAAGTTGTGGATCTTAATAAAAGAACTCAGTCTGTTTCTATGCCTGTATACAGTATCAACATTTAATGTCACATAAATAAATTTAATGAAATCCAGAGTCAGAAGAAATTTGCTCAAATTAGGACTTTTCAGTGTTTGTATATACAGCCGTCTCTCAAATACAGTAGAGCCACCATCTGTTGCATGTATCAATATTTCCTATATGGTATTATTTTTCCTTTTCCTTTTTCTTTTGATAAATTGTTAAAGTAAAACAAAACTGTGCAGATTGATAGTAAAATTCATTCTTTATACGTTTCAAGTGTTGCAACTCTATATAACTGGCTTATTTCATTTTAATGTGCAATGATGGCTGGATCACATAAAGTTCTTTATAGAGAAACTTCAACATAAGCCAAAGACTCAAGTGTAAATATGTCTATATGGAGAAAGCACATTGTATTTATTGTTTACTTGCATTCCTTTTTTGATGGCTGAAAAAACAATCATTTTTCTTGAAGAAAGCTTTTTTTGCTGAAATCAAGTGTAAACGATTTTTGTAGTTTATTTTTTGTATGTTGTAGTGTAAGTAGAAGACATACTTTTTATGCATAGATGAGGAAACATTGGTATAGTGATTTTGTTGTGTACATGCTTGTGAATTAAATCCATGTAAACAACTTGGTTATAGAAGGTCTTTAACTACAGGACCAAAATCAAAACATTTTGCTGAAAATGTATAGTTTTTCACAGTTGCATTAGTTAAATATTGATCGAAGGAATATATAAGGAAACTGCACACATTAAAATGGCCTTGCTTATGACTTGCACAATGTTGGAAGTAGTTTCTAAGCACCGTTACAATTTATGGGGAACAAATTATTCAACAATGCTTGAAGCACAGGTCAAGAGAAGAGGACAACATGTAACTTTTCAGAGTAAGAAGTGTTTATTTAGCAAATTGTAAAATTAAATGATGTTTATTTTGATGTTTACAGACATGTAAGCTTTGGCCTCTGACAAAGCAAAATTTGAATAAATCAATGCCAGATTCTGGTTATGGTCTTGGTGTACAAAACAGCCATGTGTTTTTACTTAGTTCTTCATCCACAGTTAACAAATCTTGACATATTTTGATAGCTAATATCATTCCAGTCCCCTGTTGTTTTTGGAATTGACAGAAAATGACAAGGTGCTTATAAATACTAATGTAAAGTAAGAGTGAATTAAACAACTTTTATAAAAAGATGTTGATTCCATATTATTGCTTATTTTGATAACATTTCATTTATTATCATTACTAAGAAATTGTCATGTTGCTGGAGTAGTGCAATGTCAGTGGATTCCAACAGATGTCCATATTTGCTTAAAGGAAGAAAGACACAGGGCATGCTCCCTCACCCTGGATTTATTTTAGCAAGCAGTCCCCACACACTCTTACGTAAGCCCATCACAGTGTACTTTATTTACAAGGTTGTATACAGCTTCAGGTCCCATCACCATACAGCTTTTTCCGAGTTTCATTGTACCCCCTAGGCACAGGGTGAGAACATGGGAGGAGAGTTCTCACCTCTCTTAGATCTGGGGCTGCTTTGTCCTTCCAGCCCCTCCCCCTTCCTGTGTCTCCCACTTAACCATCCCCAGTTAGTGAGCTGAATCGCCTTGTTAACTGGTTAATCACCCAGCCCTAATCAGTTATCTCCCAATTTGGGGACACTTACAAAGTGCAGAGTAGTGATCCAGCCTAGGCTATTCCCACTCTCACACTCCGCCTACCGCGTTTTTGTTTGTTTCTTACCAGGGCCTTTTCTCTCCTCCCCTAGGCCCTGCCTTTTCCTCTGGGGGCTGGCATCCCATCCCATGAGCATTTTCTTTAAGATGACTTTCTAAAATCACTGTAGGAGACTTCTCTATCTTCCACCCACAAAAGGTACATTCCGATGGAGGGGTATCCACCACATCTCAGTTTTTGCATTTCTGTCTTCACATCATGGGCAATCTTTTGCAGCATCAGACTTCTCCCCTGCATTTGAAGTCTCCCCATCTACTATATTGTCCAGGTTACCCTGGATTGCAATACACTGTTGCTCTTGCTCTGGGTCTTTCAAGCCCTCAGCCTTTTTGCCTTTCTCTCCCTCCTTTGTCCTTCCTTCCAGCCTTCCCTTTTCTGTCTCCCCTTTTAGCTGATCCCAAGTAACGAGCTGAATCCCCTGGTTAACTTGTTAATCACCCAGACCTACTCAATCATCTCCCAATTTGGCCCATGTGAGGGTGCTTACAAACCACTTAGTAGATTTAAAAAAAAATTTAAAGACTTTCCACCACAGTACATCCCATCCCATCCATCTGCTGTAGATCTCTCAACATGCAAGCACCTGCCCATAAAAATCCTGGAAAAACAGACAAGCTTTGCAGAAGATCACCAAATCTGAACTCTTGATGACCAAAGGGGAGGCCATATAATGTTTTGTGGGGCAAAAGCTCTGCCTAACTGAGAACCATATTTGTCACTTGCTGAACTGGAAAGCAAAATGTAATTTACATAGAGGATCAGATTGCAACGGCCCTCATCTGCAGGGGTGGCCCACAGACTACAGAATGCAAGTTCTAAAGCTCTGTGTTGATTTCCACAACATCCAGTTCCATCTTACTTCTTTCCTAACCAAAAATCCAGTGGTCAGTCATGCAATAGTGTAGTTACCATGAATGAGCAATTAGTTCACAGTGACATTTCCCATTGAAATTTAAGTCTTTTGACGTGGACATGTAGTTTCTGTACACTCATGCTGACTGGGTGGCCTTGCACATAACTGATGGGTGATAAAGACTCCTCAGAAATTGTTTTCTACCAGGCCAAGGAAGAGTCCCTGTCGGGATGGCAATATCAGATGGGTGTTCCTCACCCATCAGAACTTCTTCCTGGACTAAAGATACAAATAAAATGGAGTCCTTAAGGCTGCATATTCTGAATGAGGACCGTAATGTCATGTCAGAACTGGCTACTGGAAGCAAATTCTGAGATATGAATTTTCCATCAATGCACCAGCTCTTCCCTCCCCCCCTCCTTTTCTTACCCAGTGGCAGCAACTGCCAACTTCACTTAGCAGCAGCACCAGCTCCTTCCTCCAAGGCAGAAGCTGCTACATGGTCCCTTCCTTATCCCTGGACAAGACACAAGAAGAGAAGGGGGGGGAGTATGCAGCAGCTGCCCCACAGGGAGCAGAACAAGTGCCTCAAGTAAATGAAGTGTACAAGTCCTGTGGCTGAGGGAGAGGATTCTCCTCTGCCCAGGACACGTAGAGGATAGGCTTTTTTTACCTTGTGGCTGTGGAAGAGCTACCAGGACCAGCAGCACTATCTGTCAGCTTACGCCCACTAGCCATCCATGGAAATCAGGGCTCTCTCTCAGTACTGTCCTATCTGCTCCCACCTCTTGCCTCGGCATTAATAGTGACACAGATGTTGGAAGGCAAGCTGTGAACTCCCTGGGTACTGCTCGGCTCTGTTTCAGATATCCAAGCACAGCCCTCCCAGCCTACCTCTGTCAGGAAGTGAAGGCAGAATTGAGTTAAACGGCTAATAGAGATGTAAAGTAAGAGAGAACCAGGGTGTGGCAATAAAGGATGATTAGTGTGCTGTCAGTCAGAGCTAAAATGGGTGCAGTTTCTGAGTTGGCTTAATATTGCACAATGAAAACAGACCCAAGAACAACAAAAGTAATTTTAACTGGATGTAGTGCCAAAAGTTATTCTTTGGTCTAACATTGAAAAAGTGGTTGACCTCAATAGCCTCCTCTCTAAATGCTTACAGAACAAGATTTGGCTGTTCCTTTGAAGGCTTTAGTAGATTTCCCATAAAGCAGTACCAAGGTCACTCACTGTCTCCCAGTTTTGGTCTGAAACCCTTATCCTGAGCTTGCGTGAGCAGTCACCAGCATTTGTTACATTTGAGAGAAAGCTTTCACATAACCGTGCTCCTGAGCTAATGATGTTTGCCCACAATACTTTATTAACAAACATGAAAATAAAAGCTACTGCAGGACTTCACTTAGCCGCTGTTACAAATGGCTTACTGATTTCCAAGCTATAAGTCCTAACACGACAAAGTGAGGGGCACAATACTAGGTAAGTATTGTTAGTCCTAAACTCCACCAAAGTGAATTGAAATGTTAAATTAAAAGAAAGACAGCTTGAGAGACATTTTTGTTACAGAATCATTACAGGACTAAGCCACCTGGATTGACAAATGACTATACAAAGGCCTTTTAAAGCCTGATTCTGCTGCTGTTTCAGAAGAAACCGTGAAATCCTGAAGTAAACGTGTAAGCTACTCTCATTCTCTACTGTACTTTCCAGTGGCATACAGAAAGGTCTGCATTGAGTTAAAATGATCTGTCTCACAAAGGAACCTACCTGCATGGTGCATACTTTCCCTTTGTTAAATAGACAGAACTCTGAGTTCTGAACTTTGCAGATCCACAATAGTCAAGTATACCTGCAAAGATTTACTGATGTCTTTACTATCTCAAATTGAATGATCTGTTAACAACTGCTTCTGTACATTGGGGTTGAAATTTTCAAAGCCGGCTAAAGGATTTAGCCAGCAACTTCCATTAATTTCAATAGGATTTTGAGTGGCAAAATCAACTAGTCTGCTTTGAAGATCTCAAACTGTAGGGCCCTATTACTGGGACAAATTTAAATGAATAATATAAAATAAAAAATGTTTGATCTTTTAAAATTTGCTGGATATTGATCATATGGGTATGACCCTAGCCGGAGGGTGTGTGTATTTTGAAATAATCAGTCATCACTGACAAAAATGTTACTTTCATAGCAGGCTGTTTTCTCTGAGATTAATTATTTTCCCAGTACTGAGTTCTGGTACCCAGACTATGCAGGGATTGGTTTGTGCAGTGCGAAGCACATGAGATGTTATCTAATAATAATAATAATACATACTGCATTTATCTTGGCCAACCAAGAATGGATGTTTTACTGCCTTGTTGGGACAGAAAACTCAGTTTCAAAGGCCTTTTGTAAGCCTCTATAACTTCTATCTTCCATCTGGGTCAGAAAATAGTTTTTTATCATTTGTGAAATCGGGACTAAATTTGAAACTCCATATGCTAAGAGATTTTTCACATCCCACCAAGTGAGCATAAAAAATGAAAACTATATTAAAAATACTCTCCTGCATATAACAATACTGAAAACCAAAAAAGAAGAAGAATAATTTTTGCAAGCTTTGGAATACCTTACAACTTTTCAGTGGCATGCACAAAACAGCATCTGGCAAAGCACAGCACCTCCAGATTGTGATAATACATGCATCTTTTTATGCCAGGTGCAAAACAGTGTGAACTTTTTCCAGTCCATGATGGGTAGCTTGACTCTTTCTTGGGCTGTAGTCCACGAAAGCTTATGCTCTAATAAATTTGTTAGTCTCTAAGGTGCCACAAGTACTCCTGTTCTTTCTTCTGTGACTCTCATCATATAAACAGTGGTAACTAGAACAAGATTCAATTTGATTTTTGAACTTCTTGCCATGTTCCTAGCATTTTAAAGAAGTCTTCAACTAAAGGAAGAAATTGTCCATTCGTATTACAGTGACCAAACTTTAAAAGTTCTTCCCGGTTCTACAGAGATTCCAGCAGTATTCCCCATTTTAAGAATAGAGAATTTGTCTGAAACCTTTATTGTCTGTCTTGAGAGCATGAAAGTAAGTTACTTTGTTATAAGTGTCAGAATTTTTCTGCAGTTCTTAATTTTAAAGAAAAGTTCTTTGTGTTAGAAATTGTAACTGTGCATATCAAGAACTGGGTTGAATCCTGGCCCCACTGACTTCAAGGACAACAGTCCCGTTCAGTAATATCGGGATTTCACCCAGTATCTTTCAATTGGTTGCTAATCTACATATAAATACAATATATAAATAGATAAATCCATTGGCCCAGATGAGATGTACTTGGTGTAGGCCCCAGGGTTAGGAAGATGGCTCATAGGCACCTTTCTACTCCCCCTAGCCTGCGGTCACCCAGTTGCCAAAATGGTCCCTACTGCAAATTAGGAGCTCAAAGGCCGCTTCTATATTTTCTGAAAATGTAATTCATTCTATAAATATGTGAGAGTCTGTGGTCAATGTGGAGCATATAGAAAACAAGAGATTTTGGAAGCTGTTGTGCCATTGGTATCAAAATCTTGCTTAGGGACATCACAATAACTGTTGCACTGAGTCACATCACTAAAGCCTAGACTGGTGCAGTTCAAACTATTAAACAATGGGTTGCTATTTAGTTTCACCTTTGAAAAGACTGAAGCTTCCATCTTAGCTTGTATTTTTTAAAAAGGCAGTATTTGAACAGTAGTTCTCACAGGTCACTTCACTGACAAGCAGAAATAAATGGAGGATAGAAATACTAGGTACAGTTCATTGAAGGTTTCTCCTTCAGGGAAAAAGCCTTGTTCATTTAGTGAGGTGATCCTCTGTAATTGTGACTGTGAGAAAATAACGTTGTGGTTTTTGTCTGTGGCAGAGGTTTTTTATTTCTTTTCAACTTTCTCAAAAACTTTGCTGGCTTTGTTTCTACCCTAGTGTGCTGCAGAGTGCCTTCCTTTCACATACCCCTTGAACCACCAGCTTGATAAAGGCCTTTTTTGGTATGACATTCCTTTTAAAAAAAATCACATTCACAGCCTACTACAATATATGCATTCAAATACAAGTAAACTGCTGGTATGTAGATGACAGATAGCATATGTAGATATGGTAAAGGACAGGTGCTTGGGTCAAGTTTCAGGGAAGATGACTGAGCATTTCTGGAGTGGAAAGAGGTGTAGGATTTGGTTATGCTTTTAGAGCAGGGATTTAAGAGCTTTGAGTCAGAGAAAGAGAATTAAATTTGGAAATAGCAAGTCACCTGGGATGAGTAGCAGCATGGGGAAAGGATCTACCATCCAGTGTGAGATGACCAGGGAAAGTCCTGGTGTTCTGGAGATCTTAGAAGACAAGCGGGAGATCAGGAAAAGATCTGGTCAAAGATGGGTGTGTGTGTGTGGGGGGAAACTATGGTGTATCTGGAAGATGTAAATATAAAAGCTATTGTGCTGGATTCCCCAAGGAATGAGAAGCCAGTAATGGTTTCCAAGAAAGGATGTGATGTGCTTATGTCTAGCTAAGGTCGAAAAGATGGTTCAGAGCAGGGTTGGGCAAATTTTTTGGCTGAAGGGTCACATTGGGGAATAGAAATTGTATGGTGAGCCATGAATGCTCACAAAATTGGGGTTAGGGTGCAGGAGGGGGAGTGGACTTTGAGGTGGGGCTGGGGATGAGTTTGGGGTGTAGGAGGGTGCTCTGGGCTGGGACTGAGGGGTTCGGAGGGCGATAGGGGGATCAGGGGTGCGGGAAGGGGTGCAGGTTCTGGCTGGAGGTGTGGGCTCTGGGGTGGGGCTGGGGATGAGAGGTTTGGGGTGCAGGAGAGTGCTCCAGACTGGGATCAAGGGAGTTGGAGAGTGGGAGGGGGATCAGAGGTGGGGCAGGGGGTTGGGGCATGGGGAGAGGCTCAGGGGGTGCAGGTTCCGAGCGGTGCTTACCTCAAGCAGCTCCCAGAAGCAGTGGTATGTCCCTTCTCTGGCTCCTACGTGGAGGTGCGGCCAGGGGGCTCTGCATGCTGCCCCATCCGCAGGCAGCGCCCCTGCAGCTCCCATTGGAGCGCGTTGTAGCTGGAGCAGGACAGGCTGCGGCTTCCAGAAGCCATGTGGTACGGCCCCCGACCCAGCACCCCGACTGGAGCGGGGCCGAGCCATGTAGTGCAGCCCCGACCCAGTGGCCCGGCCGGAGCAATGGAGCGGGGCCGAGTCATTGGTGCGGCTCACAGGCCAGCTTAAAGCGGCTCGCGGGCCGTAGTTTGTCCACCCCTGGTTTAGAGAGTTGATGGTTAGGGAAAGGAAGAAAAGGAGAATTTACATGAGTAACTAGCAACAAAGGAATAGTCTTAATGGTGTCTTGTGACATTGGGGGGGGCGGGGATAGGCTAATTTACAGTTGAGTTTGAGGTCAATTCATGACAGGGATGAATGCCACCTAATTCTGTTACATGTGAAGCAAAATTAATTAATGTCCAGGAGGTGCTCTGATAACACAGTGTTGGGGACTATTTATATAGATTTGTGATTCTTGATCAAGGAGTGGGGAGGAGGAGAGTCAAGCTGAGGCTGAAGATGATAACAACTAGGATATTCATTTTCTGTGCTAGCAGTTGAGCATCTTAAAAGCAAAAAGTGAAAACTTACAGGTTGAGTTTCTGACACCAGATCAGAATCCAACCTCCTAATCTTGATTTGACTCCCTATGCTAGATTCTATCCTATTCTTATCCCAGATCCAAACACTGCCTCCTAGGCTAGACTTTAGTAGACTCAGGGTACATCTACACTACAGCGGGGAGTCGATTTAAGATGCGCAAATTCAGCTACGTGAATAGCGTAGCTGAATTCGACGTATTGCAGCCGACTTACCCCGTTGTGAGGACGGCGGCAAAATCGACTTCTGCCGCTTTTTGTCGGCGGCGCTTACTACCACCTCCGCTGGTGGAGTTAGAGCGCCGATTTGGGGATCGATTGTCGCGTCCCAACGGGACGCGATAAATCGATCCCCGAGAGGTCGATTTCTACCCGCCGATTCAGGCGGGTAGTATAGACCAGACCTAAGAGAAGGAAAAATAAGATTGGGAATGATTATTAAGGTAGGTTTTTCCATTTTGAAATTAAAAGTCAGTTCACTGTTTAAATAAAATAAAATAAAAATGCACCCAATTTAGAGTATTTTTGGAGAATCTGACATGGATTTATGTTTTCCCCCAAGTTGGTATCTGTGCTTCACAGTCCAATGTCAGCCAAACAAACTGAAAACTGAATAGGTAGGCAGCACTGGGAAGAGAGAATAAAAACTGACAATTATGTTGAAGATATATGCCAGGGATTGGCAACCTTTGGCATGCGGCCCGTCTGGGAAATCCACTGGCGGGACGGGACGGTTTGTTTATCTGCAGCATCCACAGGTTCGGCCTATCGCAGCTCCCACTGGCCACGGTTCGCTGTTCCAGGCCAATGGGGGCTGCGGGAAGCAAATATCACCCTCTGGCAGCAAGACATCTGGATGAATTTGTTGACATAATTCTCCTGTATACAATCATGTTTATAAATATTCCTTAAAGAGATGTGAAGAGTGCAGCAGACTATCATTTTTCAGACTGTAGCTAGTTATTCATATAGGGCCAGATCTCACAGGGTGCTGAGTAGCCATGCTGAAGATGGTTGAACAGCACACACAAGGCACTCCGCACCTTGAAGAATAGGGCCAAGGAAGAATTGGTTGAGGGCAGAGAGAAGTGTCCAAATGCTACACTGTATATATGAGGACATGTGCTAGGAACACATGGGGGAGTTGCCTAAGGGTCACAAATGTTCTCAGATGTCAAAGAAATGTAGATGCAACAAACTGAAAATGAGCTGAAGTGCTGGCGGAAGGACTTAAACTCTGAAGTTGGAGCCCCAGGATGTTTCCTTACAAACAGTTTAAAACCTCAGATTATTTAAATGTAGTTTGTGAAAAAGGATGAGCTGAAAGGGCTTGGGCTGGGTTCCAATGGACATCCCATATTTGTATGCTGTTCCCAACAAGAAATGGACACAATGCTTGTATGCTCGCATTGCTAATCACGATACCTGAGTGAATGCGATAGTTAGCCTCTGAAAACCTGGTGAGGCAGGAAAGGCAACAAACAGTGAAGCATCTTCCCAGTATTTTAAACAGGAAATTACCAAAACATGTACTGCAGAAGTTGAAGCATATAACACAAATGGTTTGCATAAAAAAGATCATTTTAGCCTGCCAAAGGAGAGAGTATCTGCATTGACTCATCTAACGAATGCTAAATCTGTCCCTCAGGTACAGGTTCATCAGCCAATAAAATTGGAGAAAGTATGTGCCTTCTAGTGACGGTCTCCTTCAAGCTCCCCAGTTTGAATCTTCAGAGGCCAAAGGTTCCTTCTGCCCCACTAGGAAACATGCTGCATGCTAGTAGGCCGTGTGTCCCTAATTGTCCATCTGGCTGTTGAGCTCTACCGCAGAGCTAGCTGCGGGACCCAATTCAAATACCCGGCGGCGGTCCAGGTCTTTGGCGACACTTCGGCAGCGGGGGGTCCTTCACTCTCTCCGGGACTTCTGCGGCACTGAAGGACCCCCCGTGCCGAAATGCCGCCAAAGACCTGGAGCGAGTGAAGGACCCCTTGCCGCCGAAGTGCCGCTGAAGACCTGGACCCCCACTGGGTGAGTACAAAAAATTAAAAAGGCACCTAAGGCGCGGGGCCCAATTTCGGGGAATCAGAGGAATTGGCCTAAAGCCGGCCCTGGCTAGCTGTGGTTCAGTAGTTTTGTGAAAGGTACTGTTTAAATGTAGAATAACCATAGAAAGTCATTCTTTGCCAATTGTAACCCACGGAGGGACATCTAAGGCACCCCTCCGTATTTCTCTAAACTTAGAATAGGAAATAATTGGTATATACAGTATGTGATATCCACTGGCAAATGTTAACTGTGACTCCTGCTATTGTTAGCAAAAATTCTGTGCACAGTGAAGGAGAGAACAAGGTCTTCTATAGCAAGGGGATAATTCTCTGCTTGATTTGGAGACTCCATAGTAGTCCAAGGGCAAACATCCATATAACAAGACCAAATGTTTGACTATGTGCCTGATTCAGAATCCCTTGTGCAACTAAAACTTCCTTTTTAATTCAATGGAAGTGTGATCAAAGCCTGATCCCAAACCAGATAACTAACAGTGTGATAAATAAAGGGGGGAGGTAGCTCCCTTTGATGGACACCCAGCCAGCCAGTTAGTTGTAAAATCCCTCTTGGTAGCTGTTCTCTACTTGCTTTACCTGTAAAGGTTTAAAAAGTCCCCCAGCTAAAGAAAAAAAAAGTGGGCACTTGACCAAAAGAGCCAATGGGAAGGCTAGAACTTTTTAAAATGGGGAAAGAAACTTTCCTTTGTCTGTTGTTCTCTGGACTGCAGGAACATAGAGCAGCAATGCTATAAGCAGGAATGTGGTGTAAGGTTTGAACCAGGTATTAAAAAGTATCTTCCATACCTAGAAGGAATAATTTGGATAGGGAATGTTTAGTTAGACGTTATCAGGTTTATTTCTTATTTTGGCTTGTGGATCTTCTCTGTGCTAACCTCTGATGCTTTTCTTTGCTTGTAACCTTTAAGCTGAACCCCCAAGAAAGCTAGTTTGGGTGCTGAATTTTTGGAATTGCTCTTTTAAAATCTAGCAAAAGCCTAAGTTTCGGATGTATTTTCTTTCTTTTTGTTTTAATAAAATTTACTTTTTTTTAATAACAGAATTGGATTTTTGGTGTCCTAGGTGGTTTGTGCATATGTTGTTTGATAGCTGATAGCCACAGCTAATCTCCTTTGTTTTCTTACTGAGTTCTTTCCCAGAAGGGGGGTGAAAGGGCTTGAGGGTACCCCACAGGGAAGAATTCCCAAGTGCTCCTTCCTGGGTTCAAGGGTTTTTTTTGCTTTGGGTAGTGCAGCGTTATCAAGCCAAGCTTCAGAGAGAAGCTGTAACCTTGGGAGTTTAATACAAGCCTGGAGTGGCCAGTATTAATTTTTAAAATCATGGCGGGCCCCTACTTCCTGCACTCAGAGTTACAGAGTGGGGATTCAGCCTTGACAAACAGAAAGTAGGCAAAAATAAACATTGCTCTTGACATACACAGCAGACCCAGAGTAAAACCTATACGTCAATAACTGTGATAGAGCTTAGGAAGTCCCACTAAGAACCCCTCAACCTCCAATATCATGTGGAATAAGGGATTTAGAATCACCCTTCTACCTCTATTCCTCCCCATCACTAGACATTTTGGTGGTTACCTGCCATTATCTCACACCATCTGTCCCCATAAAATGAGCTTTGCACTGCTCTTTATTGCCAAATCTCAGTTTTCAGCAACTTTTTAAAACTTTTTCAAAGACCTTCATCCATGTTCAACTCTCCCCCACCCTACTGCAAATACATGATAATGAATTCCACCCGTTATTTAAACCTTTGTACTGCACCTTTCTATGAAAGAGTGGGGAAAATGTGCTCTGCAGCAGTGCAGTATCAGTGTCTTGCAGAAGATAGGAAATTACTACGATCAATTTACCCAACGTGTTGGAAGTGTCAACAGCATTTTGTGTGGACCTTGATTCTTTAGATGAATACCCATTTTAAGTTTTGAAATGAAATGGTATAAAGCTGCTTTTAGATTGAACTTTATACACACACTGGAAGAAATTGCAATTAGAAGCATTCTCCAGCTTTCAAAAGCCACTTCCTAACTCAGCTAATAAGATTTTGTGTGTGATGTACTGTACGTTTGGAGGAGTAATTTTTAATTATTTATTTTTAGTATGCCTGCTGATGCTAAAGAGTTGCATGTTTTTATAGGAATAGTTAAATGACCGATTATATTTCAGTTTAAATAAGAATGGACAAATGTAACAGAGTTCTGCTGCTTTACAGAATTTATTTGCAATTCTGTTTGTTTTCAGCTAACACATTGGACATTTACGATAAATCAGTGGAGTAGATGACAAAGATAAAATCAAGGCAAATGTTATAAAAATAGATGCATTTGTTGAAATTTGCTTTTCTGTTTAGTTTAAATATTCCTCACAATGGTGCTTACTTAAGAATGGGTTGTTGTTGTTTTCTCACTGTAACTTAGACATTAGCGAAGATGAGGAAAGTGACATGCAGCTTTCATTCTAGTTTCATTAAAGCTCTTTGTTGTCAAGGAAAGTCAAGCTGTTTTTGCTTCCCTTCTGTAGAAAATTGTCAGTTGATAGGCAAAACTTCAAGAATAATTAGAGAAAGTACATGTGTAAATCCCATTGGGAAAATCAATCTTTCACGAATATATTTAAATGAATGCAGTGTCCTTTCCTTTTAACAGGAACTAAGTACAAACATTTATTTTGGATTTCTTTGATGGCACCCAAGATCCTGTGTTGCCTCTTTAAAAATAAATTACAGAGTGCAACATTCAAGAAACCACAGAGGGGGAGAGTGATATTTAAAATTAATTAAAAAACCCCTTCAACATGTCCCCAGCTGCACTGAAGATATGACACGGGTGACCATACAGCAAATGTGAAAAATTGGGACAGAGGGTGATGGGTAATAGGAGCCTATGTAAGAAAAAGACCCCAAAATCAGGACTGTCCCTATAAAATCGGGACATCTGGTCACCCTAGATAGGACACTTATTTCAAAACACTTTTTGTAATTTGAAGATAACTTGAGTAATATTTCTGCCCTACATAAACCTTTAATGGACCTATACTCCTCTCTCAAACTTAGTAATGTCCTTCTTTTAGACAATTGTCTCTCCATAAGATTGGCGCATATAATTTATTCTACATTGGTGATTATTTACAAAGGGCAGAAGTGTAATCTGATGGTTAAGACACTTGTCTGGGACTCAAGAAATCTGGATTTAGTTTTTGGATCTGTCACAGACTTCCTGTGTGAAGATAGACAAGTTATAATTTCTCCTTGCTTCAGTTCCCAATATGTAAAATGGAAATTATACTTCCTCACTTCAAAGTGATGTTGAGGATAAAATCCATTAATGATTGTGAGGTGTTCAGATACTGCAGTGATGGAGGCTGTATAAATATCTAGATTGAATTACATCATATTGTAAAATCTAACTTGGTGAAATTTTTAGATAAAAAAATGCAGCTTCAGATAAATCAAAACACTTTGTGCTTTGGTTGATTTCAGCAAATTGTTTCAGTTGGAAATTAAAAAAAAAAATTAGGAAGTGGCATTTTGTTGACATTTTCAAAACACACAAAAAGGAGTAGGAGGATGGTAGTCCTTCTTATTCCCAACAGCCAAATGGAACAGCTTCCACAGGAGAGATTGCGAGACAGACCCAGCCTCTCCCAAAATAGCCAATGGCCTGGTGATTAGAGCACTCACTTGATGGTGGGGAGGGGAGAGTTGGGTTCAAGTTTCTGCCCTAGAGTGGGGACCTGGACCTGGGTCTCAGTTCATCACCTCCTCCAGTTAGTGAATGGCACCTAAGGGTACATCTGCATGGCAATAAAAGAATCCTCAGCATGGATTCACCAAGGGGAAGTCGTGCCTGACTAACCTAATTGCCTTCTATGATGAGATAACTGGCTCTGTGGATGAGGGGAAAGCAGTGGATGTGTTATTCCTTGACTTTAGCAAAGCTTTTGATACGGTCTCCCACAGTATTCTTGCCGCCAAGTTAAAGAAGTATGGGGTGGATGAATGGACTGTAAGGTGGATAGAAAGCTGGCTAGATCGTCGGGCTCAACGGGTAGTGATCAATGGCTCCATGTCTAGTTGGCAGCCAGTTTCAAGTGGAGTGCCCCAAGGGTCGGTCCTGGGGCCGGTTTTGTTTAATATCTTTATTAATGATCTGGAGGATGGTGTGGACTGCACTCTCAGCAAGTTTGCAGATGACACTAAACTAGGAGGCGTGGTAGATACACTAGAGAGTAGGGATCGGATACAGAGGGACCTAGACAAATTGGAGGATTGGGCCGAAAAAAACCTGATGAGGTTCAACAAAGACAAGTGCAGAGTCCTGCACTTAGGACGGAAGAATCCCATGCACTG
>NC_048300.1:109505617-109572856 GCF_013100865.1 Trachemys scripta elegans
CAGATGAGGCCTCACCAATGTCGAATAAAGGGGAACGATCACGTTCCTCAATCTGCTGGCAATGCCCCTACTTATACAGCCCAATAATCTTATTTGCTAACATCTCATTGTAGACTTTCACTCACAGCCATTTGTAAGGGTTACATTTTTTCACTTCAGCCATTTGCTTATTGTGCTGTAAGAGCCATGTCATGGTGGCAGCAGAATGAAAACATTGCCAAGAGATGGCTCACATACAGAGGTGACCCGCTTTACAGCTGCATGTCTTGTGCTGAAGATCAGGTGTGTGGAAGAGTTGATGCCTTAGTGTCTGGAGGGAGGATCAGGAGTAGCCGGGCATATCTTATATTTTTCACATATACATCGCAAACGTGTAATCTCTTCCTGAATTTTTATTTTGGATTAAGGGAAAATAAGAAAGAACAATAAAATGTACTCAGGTGAGAGCACGGTATGGATCGTTCTTTAACATGCTGCCTCTAATGGAACACAAAAGGGCAGTTGCATCCAGGAGATATTCTCCTGCTAGAAATACAAGTGCTGTACATAACTACCATCATAATGCATAGCTACATACCACTTTAAAGACTACAATACAAAATCTCCCTGCACGTAGTCTAGAGAATGTCATTCATAGCAGTTGAGGGAAGCACTGAAGAGACACTTGGTCCTGGGACAAGGATACATGGGGATGACGACCAGCAATAAAATGAAGAGTTGGGTTACGCTTTTAGAGAGCAGGAAGTTTATTTTTAAAAAATGCATCAATAAACCACCCTGCTACGGTGTGATGTGTTAGTGTAAAGCATTTGGTTATTTCAGTCAAGCCACACACCGAAAAGAAAAAAAAAAAAAGGGTATGAAGGCAACTGTAATGTCAATATGGGGCCCCAGTTTTACCACAATGTGATATGGGATGCTGAGGCACTGGGGCCAAGCTGGAAACCTTCATTAAACAAACCAGTGGAGACCCACCGCATACAACTGGAGGGAAAAAATTGATAGATGAACCTCATTGTTTTAGGCATATTCCCTATCCCAGTCATGAGAGGACCACTAAGTTGAGCCTTCCACTGGGTTATGCTTTTCACATGCTTAGCTGAAAGAAAGCTTGCTAAGAAGAGAAGGATAGAGAAGAAGAAATTAATAGCAATCAGGCTCAGTTTGTGAACAATTATGAAACAGAAGAAAAGGCTAAAAGCCAGATTCTCTTTCATGGTCTGGAACTGCAGGGTTGGGAACTGGCTAGATTTCTCAAGCGAGGCTTTCTGCCAGTGGGAGAGGTAAATTAGGACCACAGCTAGCTAGAGTCATCTGTCATCCAGCCCTGGCATAGGGGATTTATTAGAGGGTTCTGGCTGGAACACCACTACAGTGTATCTATTCGTAGTTGGTCTCTTGGGGGCTATTGCCAATTTACAGTTTGGAAAAATGGGTGCAGCAGAGAATCTGGCCCTAAAGCTTCAATGAATAAAAAAGATACAACGAACAATGTGCTCCCTTTTACTAGCGCATTCATCATACACCTCTACCTCGATATAATGCTGTCCTCAGGAGCCAAAAAAATCTTACCGCGTTATAGGTGAAACTGCGTTATATCGAACTTGCTTTGATCCACCGGAGTGCACAGCCCTGCCCTCCTAGAGCACTGCTTTACCGCGTTATATCTGAGTTCATGTTATATCGGGTTGCATTATATTGAGGTAGAGGTGTAGATTCATTTTGGGGGAGAGGATCAGAGGTGGATTATGGATTAGTGGGGCCCCTCCCTATCCCTTCCACCTGCAGTCCCCCCTCCCCCTATCCCCCAACACCCCAGCACTCCTGCTGGGGAAATGGGGTAAGGGCATTTGGGATTTATCTTTTCTGATAATAACATCACAACTTTTGATCTGTATACTGTATATGAAGGGTGGTGAGGTTTTTTTCATCAGATAAAGAGGATTACCATTTTCACTGCTGTTTCATCTCACTCTCTCTAACATGTGCCTATGGAGCACAGCTAAAGCAAGGAGAGCTCTGACACTTCCTCATGTGGTCATTGGAGCATCAGCCACTGTAACCCAGAGAGGCCCAGAAGGGTGTATAGTAGTAGCTGTGTGAGTCAATGTGGGGTATTGCTAGGGGTGTAATGGAACAGCAAGCAGCGACAGGATTCAGTTTTGCCAATAAGAAAGACAAATTGTTCTTTTATAGTGAATCAGGGCAGTGACTTTCCTGGTCTTATATATTTAGGGCCAGATTAACTGAGCGTGACTCAGGGAGGCATAAACTATACCACCTTGCGCCAGATTGTTGTTTGTGTTGCAATAGTTTCTAAGACCATAACCATAGATGAGGACTCCATTGTGCTAAGCACTGTACAAACATGTAACAAAAAGACAGTCCCTGGCTGCAGAGTTTACAAGCTAAGTAGAATGGCCCTCTGCATCGCAGGGGGGAATTCACTGTGAGGAAGTCCTGGCAGTACTGTCATCCCCACCCTCTTTCAGTGCTGTGTGAATGAAAATGTACTTCCCTGTTCTACATGAAGAGAGAAAATACTGCTTCACCCTACTTCCTCTTGCAGTCCTGCACATGCCCCCTGTGGGGAAGTGTCTGAGGATTGCAATACTGTAATCACTGGAGAAATACAATAAGGAGCAACCTCGCCTTGCTGCCCCTGAAGGCACCCCAATATGATGAGGGTGTTACTGGGAATAGAATGGTTTCTTTGGGTATATTTTCACTGCAAAGTTCACCCAAGCTCTTACTCAGGTGTTACCCATAAACTGTGTCCCATCCACACATAAAACCCTCTTGGCTGAGTTTGGTGGTGCTTTCATTCCAGGCTAGCTGGCATGGCTGGGGTTATAGGTAAGGCTAAAGCCTGCATGAGGCTGTCACGCTGGCTGGTAACCCATGCACTTGACAGTGAGGATGCAGGCTGAAGTACACAAGTACTCTTTGTCCTCCAATGCCTTCCCCCAATTCTACCCCTCCCCCCATATGCCCAGAAAGAAAAGACAGTTTCCCATATTTCACTGAGCAAGAACCATAGAATGGCTAAGCCTGCAGCAGCACAAAGAACCATGGGATATGCCCCCAGAAGTCCTAGTGACACACATGGGTGAGTGCAGCATCAGTGAGGACACAGTAACACAGGCAGGGCTTTGCTCACACCCAGGCCAGATCCTCATACCTAGTAGCCCATCACTCAAGTTAACTCTCCAGTGAAGAGACACCCTTCATGCCTTGAACCAAGATGCATGTAGATGGAGAAAGAGTTATTTCCTCTGCTCTCCCAATATGTGCTAAAGGATGTAGGGAGAGCTCTTTTTCTGGACACTCCTCAGCTCCTGGAAATGATTTTGGGAGACAGCTCACCCTGCCTCAGTGGGCTTTCATATTCCCAGGGAGAAGTGTAGGGGAAGCTTTGTTTCTAAGGGAACGTTGAATATAGCCTTAATTATGGAGATGCTGCCACTTCTCCAGTGTATCTTATTTTAGCTTTCACTTTTTTTCTCTTAGGGCTCAATACTGCAATCACCTATTACCAAGTATAGTGCTTATTACCAAGAGGAGACCCACAGGTTTTAAAGGGACTACTCGTGGTAGGGCATGGTTTTGTCACTGAGTTCTTAAACTATGACACCTTGAGACTGCAGCCTATCTATGAGTTCACAACCCAACCCTGTACTGAGTAAGAGGTGTTTATTAGCCCAGGATATGGTTATGACTTGGATGCAACCTTGAGTCACTATTAAGAGAATGAGATTGCTAATAGGTAGTATTTTTGATATAGCTGTGAAGTTGAGATGTTCATTCCCTACAGGGCCGGCTCTAACTTTTTTGCTGCCTCAAGCAGCAAAAAAAAGCGCCGCCCTCTGAGCCTCCCCCCCCCCCCCCCCCATGCCGCACCCCCGGAGGGGCCCCCCCCCCCCCCGCGCGCTGCGCCACCGGAGCGCCCCCCCTGCGGAACGCCGTGCCGAGCTGCCCCCCGCCACCCCAAGATTGGCCGCCCCTTACCAGGTGCCACCCCAAGCATGTGCTTGATTGCCTGGTGCCTGGAGCCGGCCCTGATTCCCTATGTGGTGGCCACTAGGTTGATGAGTTCTGCAGGCAGTGGTAAAAATCAGAGTACAGAGATTTGTGTCCTGCACAGCTATTGAAATTTACTGTACAATTGTGGGTCCAGATTGTACAATATTCCTACTCTCTGACTGGCTGAGACCATTCTATTTCAAAGTAAAAAGATTGAAGGGCTGATCTTTTTGGGCACTTTTCTCTTCATAACGGTACGTTGAAATGCTATTGGGAACTACATGGAGTACATGCACAGATGCAACTGATCCAAAGTGCAGTGAAGTCAAAAGAAAGATTTCCCTTGACTTCAATAGTCTTTGCATCAGGCCCATGGAGAGGAAACTCCATTGTTTGTAATATTATGTATCCTATAGGAAATACTGGGATCCTATCCCATATAGCTTATTGTATATTCCCTAAATCCCAATAGGGTAAACTTTGATCTTAGATTGATTTTGATCTTTATGTGTGAAATAATACCCAAGGGAAAAAAAACTAGGTAGAAAACCTGACGGCAGGGTCTGTAATACAGAGAAGGAGAATAAAAACCAAGAAGCTGTGGAAGATCATGTAAATTTCACATAACTGGTTTAAATGGCTTTTAGTGTCTATGCAGAAGGAAATCATCCAAGAAAAGCAATAGGGGTATTTTAAATCATGCTTAAAACTTGTGCACCGTCTTTCTTTCCTTTTGTCTCTCCTAAGGCTCCATTTATGAAATGTTTGGAAATGAATGCTGCCTGCCAACCGGAGAATTGATTAAAATTACTGGGTTCAAAATTAATAAGATCATTGCAAGCATCTGCGAGAGTAATGAAGACAGCCAGTGCTCAGCCAGAATTGAATTGCCTCTGAATTTTCCAGGTACAGTATTTCATGAATATGTTACTGAAGTTTTATAAACTCCATTATCACCTTTATCGGTTCTATTGTTTCATATGATGTTACATGACTGATGTCTGTTGAGGTACCCACTAGGACGCCAAAAAATACAGTCGTAATAGATGGCACTAGATAAAAGGAACTAATTTCTAAATTTTACCTTGCATGACTCTCTCATGCCTGCATAAGAAATACTATTATTATTAAAAGTGGAGCTGGTAACACTGCTTATACCTAAGGTTGTCCACCAGAAGACTCATTATGATACTCTGTTTTCAGTTACTTATGACTCTGCCAGACTTCAACTGTTTGGGCTGAAATTTTCCATGCCAGGTGTCTTCTTCAGGCTAATATTTATTTATTTATTTTTAATGTCTGCAAAAATGGTTGAGCCATTTCTGAGAATGAGATTAGGGGAAAATACAGTGTTTTTGCCACTGTTAAAAAAAATTCTTACTGCTGTTTGGCTGAGAAGTTCTGGTGTCTGTGCTTTGGATCAGGGACTTGAAATGTGGCAGGCGTGGCCCTTGCATCAAGGATGGATCTTGTGCTGCTTCTGTGGGGAGAAAACACCAACATTTGGCCAGCTCACACATGCTCAGAAGAGCCTTGTTAGAGTTTGGCAGCTGCCAGGGCCGGCTCCAGCTTTTTTGCCAACCCAAGCGGTGAACCGGGGAAAAAAAAAAAAAAAAAGATAAAAGAAAAAAAGATAAAGCCGATCGGCGGCACTTCGACGGCAGCTCAATCGTGCCGCTTCATTCTTCGGTGGTAATTTGGCGGCGGGTCCTTTGCTCCCTCTCTTCCTCTTCGGTGGCACTTCAGCGGCAGCTCAAAGAGGAAGAGAGGGACTGAGGGACCCGCTGCCGAATCGCCACCGAAGACCCGGATGTACCGCCCCAAGCACCTGCTTCCTTCTCTGGTGCCTGGAGCCGGCCCTGGCAGCTGCATTTCCCAAAGATTCTATCTGTCGTGACCATGTTCCAGCCCTTCATAGCTCCTACATGCCCATCGGACCACACACACTCCATCCCAGAGCTGCAGGAGCTCAGCAAAACTTTCTCTGCAATTGCTACTCCCAGTTGCTATGGGCCGTTCTGGTGCCAGGAACCAGAACTAGAGCAGAAGCGGTAGCAGCGGCTAGGAGTCCTGGGCCCTTTAAATCACCGCCAGAGCCCCGGCTGCCGCTGCTACCACAGGGGCTCCAGCAGCCAGGCTCAGGCGGCAATTTAAAGGGCCTGGGTCTCTGGCTGCTGCAGGGAGCCCCGGACCCTTTAAATCTCTGCCCAAGCCCCACTGCCAGAGCTCTGTGGTAGCTGCAGTGGCTGGGGGCTCTGGCGGCAATTTAAAGGGCCAGGGGCAATAGCAGCAGCCAGAGCCCCGGGCCCTTTAAATTGCCACCCGAGCCCCACTGCCAGAGCCCCTGGGGTAGCGGCAGCGGGGCTCCAGTGGTGATTTAAAGGGACCAGGGCTCCAGGCGCTACTACCGCAGCGGAACCACGGGCCCTTTAAATCTCCGCCTTAGCCCTGGGATAGTGGCGGCAGCTGGGAGCACCCGGGGCTCCGTCAGCGATTTAAAGGCCCAGGGCTTCACTGCGGTAGCAGCAGCCAGAGCACCTGGCCCTTTAAATTGCCCCTGAGCCCTGGGGCTTCCAGCCACCTCTGCAGCTGGTGTAGCTCTGGTGGTGATTTAAAGGGCCCCTGGGGCTCCCAGCCGCCACTACCACAGCTGGAGCCCCGGGCCTTTTAAATCTTGATTTAAAGGGCCCTGGGATGTAAAGGCCCCGCCTCTTCCGGGTGAGGCCACACCCCTTCTGGTTGAGGCCCCGCCACCCTGCTCAGGACTCCGGTGTACTGGTAAATCCTTTAAGTTACTTTCACCCCTGGGCAAGACTGATATCAGACAAGGAGATGGGGGGGAAGGGCACTGAGACACACTAGGCAAGTGGACTGGGAGAGACAGAGCTTGAAAATCTTGCGCTTTTTAAGTCAGTCTCATGCTTTTGGGGGTCTGACTTGAGTTTTAAATGAATAGGGTAGTCAGTACTGGCACTGGTTGAATTCAAGGAATCAAATTTACACTTGGTGTTAGAGAGTTGCACCCTTTTACACCAGAGCTGAATTTAATCCCAGGTCTCTACTCCAGTCTTCAGGGAGATCTGAAAACTTGCTCAACCAGTCTATTTGAGAAAGGAACTCCGGTTCAGACAGGAAAGAAAATCAATTTCCATTGGAAACATAAATCCATTATGTTGAGTCTTGTGAGACTGAACTCATAGCTACTAACACCACTTTCATTCATAGATTATAGGACTGGAAGGGACCTCGAGAGGTCATCGAGTCCAGTCCCCTGCCCGCATGGCAGGACCAAATACTGTCTAGACCATCCCTGATAGACATTTATCTAACCTACTCTTAAATATCTCCAGAGACGGAGATTCCACAACCTCCCTAGGCAATTTGTTCCAGTGTTTAACCACCCTGACAGTTAGGAACTTTTTCCTAATGTCCAACCTAGACCTCCCTTGCTGCAGTTTAAACCCATTGTTCCTGGTTCTATCCTTAGAGGCTAAGGTGAACAAGTTCTCTCCCTCCTCCTCATGACACCCTTTTAGATACCTGAAAACTGCTATCATGTCCCCTCTCAGTCTTCTCTTTTCCAAACTAAACAAACCCAGTTCTTTCAGCCTTCCTTCATAGGTCATGTTCTCAAGACCTTTAATCATTCTTGTTGCTCTTCTTTGGACCCTTTCCAATTTCTCGACATCTTTTTTAAAATGCGGTGCCCAGAACTGGACACAATACTCCAGCTGAGGCCTAACCAGAGCAGAGTAGAGCGGAAGAATGACTTCTCGTGTCTTGCTCACAACACACCTGTTAATGCATCCCAGAATCATGTTTGCTTTTTTTGCAACAGCATCACACTGTTGACTCATATTTAGCTTGTGGTCCACTATAACCCCTAGATCCCTTTCTGCCGTACTCCTTCCTAGACAGTCTTTTCCCATTCTGTATGTGTGAAATTGATTTTTCCTTCCTAAGTGGAGCACTTTGCATTTGTCTTTATTAAACTTCATCCTGTTTAACACAGACCATTTCTCCAATTTGTCCAGATCATTTTGAATTATGACCCTGTCCTCCAAAGTAGTTGCAATCCCTCCCAGTTTGGTATCATCCGCAAACTTAATAAGCGTACTTTCTATGCCAATATCTAAGTCGTTGATGAAGATATTGAACAGAGCCGGTCCCAAAACAGACCCCTGCGGAACCCCACTCGTTACGCCTTTCCAGCAGGATTGGGAACCATTAATAACAACTCTCTGAGTACGGTTATCCAGCCAGTTATGCACCCACCTTATAGTAGCCCCATCTAATTTGTATTTGCCTAGTTTATCGATAAGAATATCATGCGAGACCGTATCAAATGCCTTACTAAAGTCTAGGTATACCACATCCACCGCTTCACCCTTATCCACAAGGCTCGTTAATACATCGTCGATGGCTGTCAGATTAGTTTGACATGATTTGTTCTTCACAAATCCATGCTGGCTGTTCCCTATCACCTTACCACCTTCCAAGTGTTTGCAGATGATTTCCTTAATTACTTGCTCCATTATCTTCCCTGGCACAGAAGTTAAACTAACTGGTCTGTAGTTACCTGGGTTGTTTTTATTTCCCTTTTTATAGATGGGCACTATATTTGCCCTTTTCCAGTCTTCTGGAATCTCTCCCGTCTCCCATGACTTTCCAAAGATAATAGCTAGAGGCTCAGATACCTCCTCTATTAGCTCCTTGAGTATTCTAGGATGCATTTCATCAGGCCCGGGTGACTTGCAGGCATCTAACTTTTCTAAGTGATTTTTAACTTGTTCTTTTTTTATTTTATCCGCTAAACCTACCCCCTTCCCAGCTAAACCTACCCCCTTCCCAGCTAAACCTACCCCCTTCCCACTTTGCACGGTTACACCCTAGGGGGTGATGGGTTGTGCTAAACTCAGCAATGTAGAAGGTAACAATGAAGCCTCTTGTTAGTCTAAGAGAGAAAATGCATTATATACGTACATTTGGGATCTCTTCTGGTGTACATTGTACTGAAAGTTTGGTCATTAGTCTAATTTTTTTCTTAGCTAAAGAAAGATTCTATTGTAAAACACCAAACAGTCCCACTCATGACAATTATTGTTTGACTATACAATTTTTCCTTTTCTAAAATTCTAGTCTGAATGAAATTACCTTAAATGCTCTTGACTTACTCTCCCTCACAGCACATAAAAGTCTATGCTGTATTTGAGTTACAATTCCTTTTTAAAACTCTATCGTTGGCTTATTTTGGAAGAAACATTATTTAGTTCACCAGAACTCTTGTGCTGTGTTTCTAGCATTCGTCTGGCTCCCCATGGAAAAGAGCAAACTTTTTGTAATGTTCTTTTCAAGTGCCATTCATTGTGAATTATCATTTGCACCCAATGAGCCTCCTATCCTCTCGCTTTGTGCTGGTGTAAATGAGGAGTAACTCCATCCAAGTTAAGAGAATTAGACTGGTAAAAAATTGATGCATTTGAGAGACGAATTAGGCCCATTGGCTTTAAACAATTTTTGCTCTTTTTCTTTGTGAACATTTCTAGTGTTTGTCTGCAGAACTCACTAGAACTCCTTATTTCTTTTCCTGGAAAATCTGATTCCTGATAAAGGCCTAATCTGACCCTGGTATTAGCAAAAACTACTGAAAACCTGAGTTCATATCTGTTATTTCATTTTATCCTCATTCTAATTTGTTCGTTCATGCTTCAGAGGATCAGTCTATTCTTTCTGTGCTCACACACTGTTACGTTAGTCGCTTGAATAGCTACATCCAGCAAATATTTCTGAGCTACTCTTTTCATCATGAACAACTTGGTAAAGCCTAACAGATTTCATGACACCTGAACTTGGTCCTACTGTTAATGTTTTCTTTGTGCTCTTTGGTCTGCATAAATATTTGTAGATTCTCTGACTGCTCACAAGACCTGTAATAGTTTCCTTTAATAATAATCATGATTAGCATTCTCACAAAAATAGGTTAGCATTGTTATCCCCCTTTTAGGTAAGGGGCAACTGAGGTACGTAGGGATGTTATTTGCCAAACATAATACAGCATATCAATGGTAGAGTTGGGATTAGAATCCCCAAGTCTAATTCTGGTTTCACTTATAATGGAGAAATGCCGCTGAGATGTGTGGAGGGCCTTGACCAATAAATTTGCAAATACATTCTAAACTTGTACTTTCCATTGCTTGTAACTTTCTCTCAGCTCCAAAAGTTCCCTTCTGGGAAATGTACATGCCTTGATTTCTGCCAAAATGTGATTATATTTAGAAAGTCTCAGTGAAGTTGATCCAGCCATTTTTTATTACACGGATGGAAAAAAAATATCTTTTGACACTTTTTTGCACTCAGCCTCCATGTCTGAAGTTTAGAAACTTAACTTTGTCATATGTCTCTTTCTCATGAGGAATTGTTGATATGTTAAGAATGAAAAACATCTGGATTGTAATTTATAATTATTTTAATAAGGTTCTGGATAGCCATGGATAACAGATTTTAAAAAAAATCCTGGTTAAAAAAATGCACAAATATATTAGAGCAAGCAAAGCATTATGAGAAATCATCAGTGTGTACAACACCAGCTAGAGAAGGATTACTGCTGTTTTCATTCTTCACACCAGAATAATTTTTTAAATATTTACCTCTTATCTGTAGAGAGAGAAACATATGGAACTTTACATACTCATAAACACAAGCAGGTGGTTACTAGGTACATTTAATTCATGGGCATAATCAGTATAGGAGCAACATGCACAAGTCCACATGGTTCTTTAGCTGTCTGCTCGAGCATGCTGTTACCAAAATTAAAAAAAAACATCAGAATGAAAGATAAAGATTTTTCTCCTTCCAACCCTGACAGAGCATGAACCCAAGGGGATAATCGAATCTTTAGTTTTGTATGATTAAAGTATATTAATTACTGTTTCATATGAAACCTGCTTTCTGACATGAGGATATTCATCAGTTTCATGGTACCAAAACTGAATTCCAGATGGCTCATCAGTCCCAGGAAATTTAACATAGCACTAAGTTCAGTCTCAGATTGATGGATGGGAAAGGGATCTCCTTATCTATGGTGAATATCCTTTCCCACTCCCTATACATTACCAAGGAATTCCCAGCCAGAGATGACGTTTAATCCTAGTTCATAAAGATACTCCTGAAGAGCATAGCTTTTGCCTTTGGAATACAACATATTGAAATAGCTTGTATTTTTTCAACAACTTTTCATAGGAACGATATCCCTGTTCCCCTCAACCCCAACATTTTCAGGGGGATAATGCCCCTCTTGCTCCTGCAGCCTACTTGGCTGGAACATTGGCTGGATAATAGTGTTGTTTTTGTAAGTTACTCACTCATCAGGATCACATCCCTGCAAACACGATATTTTTTTGACATACTATATGGAGATCTGCTTACTTGTAACTTCTTTAAATGCATGTCAATGGTGCCATAAATTCTAGTGACCCTTATTAAACCCTTCGCTATGTCACATGGTACTGAAATTAAGGGTCAGACCTTTGAAACCCCTTTCTGCTGCTCAGACACTGCAAGGCAACTGGAAAGCTACCCTAATGAGCAACTGTGGATTCGCCTTACCTAGGGGAATCCCCCTCAAGCACAGCCCTTCCTTAATGTTAAAACCAAGGTTTAATCACTATTAACTGACCCAATGCTGAACCCCATTTTTCTTGGTCTGCACTGACAACTAAGCTGTGGTCAGCATTGTTAGCTAACTCAATTACTCACAACCATGTTCAAACATAGCCACATTCTGTAGTGTACACAAGGTCCATATCTTAGCCATCTTAGCCACACCAACCATGCTGCTTAACCATGTTGGAATGAGGGCATTCTGGGAAAAACTGACAGCTTTCCCACAGCGCTTCAGCCATGGACAGAGTGCCCAGAGGAGATGTATACACAGAAGCACAGGAGGCAGTGAAATCTGGAGTGTTTTAGTACACTGACAGCTGTGAAGACCTAGGATTCTAAAACCAGTTATACAGTCACTGTTAATGATTCCATCTCTACATTAAACCAGACAGCTTCTTACCATGCAGATTTCTGGCAAGGACACACTTTTGTTAGTTACCATAGGTGCTACTGGAGTATTAATCATGTTGTATGTGGATACAATCCATGCTTAGAGCCAACCATGCTCCTAACTGGTTATAAACTCAGTTACAAGCTGTAGTGTACACAGGATCTTAGTGAAGCTCCCTTTAGAGTGAAAGGCAATAACTGCTATACACACATTGCAATGTGAAGATTGCAGTTTGTCATAGTGAAGCAATGATCACACTGAAGTGATTTTGCGACAGAAAGGACTTCACGTTTACGCTAGATCTTTGGCTGAGCACACAAGGCTGTAATTGGCTCATTACCCCCACCTGGCTGTGTGAACTGACTGCATGCTAAGCCTGACTTTGGAGAGTAGCCACCTGGTGCTTTCAAGAGGATGGGCACAGAGATTGGGCAGGGGGGACAATAGCACCTCTTGTGTGGAAGGGAGGTGCAGAATCACTCAGGAGGTGGGGAACTCATGGAAATGCACTCCTCACTGTGCCAAGCTGCCTTGTCTGACTCCCTGTCCCTTTTTCTCCATAGCTGGGACAGTGGGCATTTCATCTTAACCATGGGATTGAAATACCTCTTGTGTGGTCCCAACGGGAAGTGGGGAGGAAAGAGCCTTGCTACCTTATTGGGGGAGGATGGCCTGATTCTGAGGATGCACATTTGCTTGCAATTACCACTTAATTTGGACTGATGCATATTTTGCAGCCACAATCTATGTGTTTGCTTTTGAAAATTTGGCCTAGAATGACCTATTAAACTTGGTTATAGTTTCTGGGAAATTGGCCTTTTGCTATGGCTGGCCAAAAAAACTGCAGTATAACTATTTCAGTGTCTGTATGAGGCAATGTTATCACTGCTGAATCTTGTGAAAAGATAGCTTAATCACACAGCTCAACGAAACCCCACTGTTAAGTTCTCTAAACTGTCCGTTTCATCTAGGAAAACACTCAAATATATAAATGTACATGTTTTTCTTGCTGTATGGATTTCTAATAAGACAGCTCCCAAGGGCATGATTAACATGAATTAATCGTGCCCGTAGGGATTAGAGAAGCACATATGCAGCCTCTGCCTTGTAATACTTCAGAGTTGCAATTACCTCATGATAAACCATGCTGCTCTAGTGCCTAAATACTAGTGTCATCCATCTGGTGACCTATACTATTAATCATGCTAAGGCACATTCTTCTCCCTTGCTCTTATAATCCAGTGGTTGGGTTGGTTGTTTTAATATAGATCGATATTTACTCTATAAATCACTGAACTGCATGAAAAAGGATAATTAGTGTGAACATTTAGGGTGGGAGGCAAAACAATTTGCCTTTTTGGAGTAGCAAAGAAACCGATTATTATTATTTTATCCTGCATGTAAGAATTGGTGGAGGATGCTGGAACTAGAAGTGTCTTATCTGGGCTTGGGGAGTAAAAGTATTGCTTCTAAACTAAGAGAAGCATCATCTACTCTTTGTGCTGTCCACTCTTCAAGCTGGCATAGAGTATGGCAAGTTCACTGATAGTACAGTTCCTAAGGTGACATGAATGTCTTGGGATCTATTCTCCGGACTTCCCATTTCCCATGGGGCCTCAGATGGGATTTGGAGGTTACACCCCCCAACCAGTTCCACAAGGGCACAAATCCTGCTTCTAAGAGAGAACACTTCATCAGAAAGTCCACAAAGTTCTCTGTTTACTTCTCACTGTAGTGCCTGAGCATTTTAGTTCTCTTTTTCACTTGCTGCTAGTTTTATCAAGGGAGGGTTTCTTTTGTTAACATGAAGATGTTGGTAAAAACTCTGATTTCCTATTTTAGAGGCATGTATCAAGTTTGTCATAATCCTCTGTGGTTTACACTCCAACTGTACCAGTAGCAACAAAGTGTGATAATATTTCAGTGATTAGCAAAGAAAAGAAAAAAACAGATGAAAGGGAATACTGCTGCTTGATTTTCACATCCAAGTTGATTTTGCAGGGTGGTCAGTTAGAAAAGTTCTCTCTCTCTGTATTTTGAACATATTTACGATGAAAGCTGTTAAGAATTTAATTTACACATATGCAAAGGGTCAATACAGGAACTATGCATCATTTAAGTCCCATTTAAACTAACATTCAGATTTAAGTGGGACTTAAGTGATGCATAGGTCTTGTGCTGGCTGGCCTTCTGCACAGGTTTGAATGTCATCCTCAGAGAATAAATAGTGAAGCTTCATGATTCTGTTTTCATAGAGCCACTTTTCTGACAATACAACCATACTTTAAATGATATTTTGTTTTTTGATTTTGAGGTTTTTTTAATTGGCTCCATGGGTTCATGAACTAAAAGTTGACGTGACAGTGAATGCTTGCATATTTCCCAAGTGCCCTTGTATAATACAACATTTGTGTTCTTAGGTCTTTGTAAGATTGTGGCTGATAAAACTCCATATCTCAGCATTGAAGAAATCACAAGAAAGGTTTCTATTGGGCCAACACGACTGGGCCATCCTTGCTTCTATTGCAACAAAGACATAAAATTGGCAAATTTCACCATCAAACAAGGTGAGCAGATCATGTTCAACTCCGTGGAAGAGGTCAACGGGACACTGACTGTGAACTGTGGAGTGGTAAGAGATAACCAGTCTCACTCCTTTACTTTGCCACTCTCACAAGAAGGAGAGTTCTATGAATGTGAAGATGACCATATTTACACCCTGAAAGAGATTGTTGAATGGAAAATCCCGAAAAGTAGAAACCGGATTGTGAAATTTACCAATATGTTACATACGTGGGACTCCTCTAATCCACTTCCTGAGAATTTTGATGGCTGTCTGATTCTAGCACCGATCTACGAAGTACAAGGAGTGATGAAATGTAAGTAAAAATCTAAGTTAATGAGCTGAATGCCTAGCAGCGTGTTCTAAACTGAATGCAAACTGCTCAAAATAGCTGTTACAGACAGTGCTTGTTTTGGATAGGTAGAAGATGGGTATTCCATAACCATATTTGCTATTGCTGCTAGTTTAAAAATTAAGAAAAATTCTTCCCCTTCTTCCTTCATCTCTAATTCAAATACTGACTCCATATCTTTTTATTACAGTCTGCTTGTAGAGGAGCAGACTCTCCCCTGCGGCGCCTCCTGCTGGTCTCTTCTGGAAATTAGCTCTTCCAGCATCCTGGAGCCCCCCTTGCAGGCCGATGACCCACCTGTCCTCTGGCCCCCCGTGTCCCTCCCAGACCCCAGTGCCCTTGTATCTGGGGTGCTGCCCCCCTGGCAGTACACCCCTCAGTACTAGGGTCTCCCCTCCGTGGGGAACCCCCACCCACTATCCCTACCTCGCTTCAGAATAAGGCCACTGCCAGTCACCAACTAGCCCCCACTCCCTGGGGCAGACTGCAGTATAGGCCACTCATCACAGGCAAGGTTGGGTTTGGACCTGCTGCCTTGGCCTACCCTTAGGCTGTCCTCTGCAACGCCCAGTACCCCTTGGCCTCCTACTAGGCCGCAGCCTGGGGCTATCCAGGCTGGAGCTCCTCAGCCTTTCCCCAGCCCTACTCCACTACAGGTACCCTATGTCTCACTCCCTGCAGCCAGGCCCTTCTCTCCCTGAACGCAGAGAGAGACTACTGAGCTCCTGGCTCCCAGCCTCTTATATAGGGCCAGCTG
The DNA here is from genome assembly GCF_013100865.1 of Trachemys scripta elegans. Classification (NCBI taxonomy): domain Eukaryota; kingdom Metazoa; phylum Chordata; order Testudines; family Emydidae; genus Trachemys; species Trachemys scripta. Next base: position 109,521,366 of record NC_048300.1, read on the forward strand.
AGGCCTGACTGGAGCGTGGCCCCAGCTGCAGCCACTTCCCCTAATCAGCCAGGGTTTTACCTTGCCCAACCCCAGCCCTCTGTAGGGCTTTTCCAACCCCTCCGGAGCCAGAGCCCGTGTTCACCCCGCTACACACACCCCACCTCAAGATCCCCTCCACAGGAGTGAGGTCTATCCCTAACGCCCCAGCATTCCTCTGAGCTGGGCGCGCAGGGAGTCCCTCTCCTTGCGCACGCTCTCCAGTGCAAGGAGCAGCTTGCTTGCTTTTTCCTGAGTTTGGGTTCCCCTGGTAGCCTTTTCAGCTCCCCCATGGGATCCCAGGTTTGTCTGGGGCCTCCCTGCCCCAGACAATCTCCTTTCTAGGGCCCTGGTCATCACCACCCCCTCCTTCAGGGCAGTCTCCTCCTCTGGGGGCTAGGCCACTTTCCCCGGTGCCCCTTGTGGCAAAGGAGGCACAGCCAGTGACTACCCCTGACCACCTCAGGGCTATCCTGGGCCCTGCAAGTCCCGTGAGGGCACTCCCTCCCTTCCTGTGCCCCAGTTCCCCACAGGCCCAACACATTTGGAGTCCCCCTGTTAGCTTCAGAGGGGGCACTCGAGTCTCTCTACCATTTGTCTTTGGCATAGCCCTTCCTTCAGGGCTCCCCTGGGCCCTGAGAGTTCTGTGCAGGCACTCCCTCTTCAAGTGTCCTGGTTCCCCACAGGCCCAACAGTTCCTTGGCCTTGCCACCAGCCTCCTGCCCAAGGTGCCTGGACCCCAATGAGGTCTTGTGCCCTCCCCTGCAGTAGCTGAAGCAGCCCCGCTTGCTGCTCGGCAAGACGGGACACACACGCTCTCCAATAATAGTCCTTCATGGTTTCTCCTCTCTGCTCTGGACAATAGTCCACCATCCTTACCCTGGTCCCTTGGGTCGGGCAGACCGCTATGCCTACATTCTCCACCACGTGTAGAGGAGCAGACTCACCCCTGCGGCACCTCCTGCTGGTAATTAGCTCTTCTAGCATCCTGGAGCGCCCCTTGCAGGCCAGTGACCCGCCTGTCCTCTGGCCCTGCTGCCTTGGCCTACCCTTAGGCTGCCCTCTGCAACCCCCAGTACCCCTTGGTCTCTTACTAGGCTGCAGCCTGGGGCTATCCAGGCTGGAGCTCCCCAGCCCTGCTCCACTACAGGTACCCTATGTCTCTCTCCCTGGACGCAGAGAGAGACTACGGCACACCTGGCTCCCAGCCTCTTATATAGGGCCAGCTGAGGCCTGATTGGGGCATGGCCCCAGCTGCAGCCACTTCCCCCAATCAGCCAGGGTTTTACCTTGCCCAGCCCCAGCCCTCTGCAGGGCTTTTCCAACCCCTCCAGGGCCAGAGTGGGTGTTCACCCCCGCTACACTGCTATTATCATTTTTACATGTACTACTACTATTAAATTATCTTTAGAGAGGAAACTTTTTTCCAAGCAGATAGAGCATAGAGCTAAGAGTTCTGGGTTCTGTTCCCAGAAACTCTTATTGACTAACTGTGTTACCATGGGGCAGTCATTTAATATATGGCTCTATTTAGCCATCTGTAAAATAGATATAAAGGTAAGTATCTATGTCACAACAGTGTTAGGAGGCTTAATTATTGTTTGTGAAGTGTGTGGAGATACTCATGCACATGGTGCTATCTGAATACAAAGGTGGTATTATTATTATTATATTACAGAAGCCAACATAGGGCTTGTCTGCACTGCAACAATTAGCTCAAATTATTACACTTGAGTTACTCTGCCTGAGCTAGCCTATCTTGAGTGAGAGCCAAGTGACTACACACTGCAACTACCCAGAGTGATAGGATTAGCAGCTGATGAGTTGTAACTTGAGCTTCTGCATCCCCACTACACTACTAGCTCCAGCATCAGCTGAAAGTGAGTTTCAACTCACCCCCCTGATGGGCCAGCTAGCTTGAGTTTAAAGTAGTGGCTCTCAACCAGGGGCGCACATACCACTGGAGGCACGCAGAGGTCTTCCAGGGGGTACAACAACTCATATAGATATTTTCCTAGTTTTATAACCGGTTACATAAAAAGCACTAGCGAAGTCAGTACAAACTAAAAATTCATACAGACAAAATGAGAAAGTAAGCACTTTTTCAGTAATAGTGTGCTGTGACACTTTTGTATATATGTCTGATTTTGTAAGCAAGTAGTTTTTAAGTATGGTAAAACTTGGGGTACACAAGACAAATCAGATTCCTGAAAGGGGTACAGTAGTCTGGAAAGGTAGAGAGCCACTGGTTTAAAGCACCAAATAACTTGAGCTAGAGATTTTTGTGTGCATGCAGACCGAGTTAGGAACAAAACTTGAGTTCTATCCTGAGCTAACTAAAATAAAATTAAAAAATTCACAGACTATTTTTTAAAACGCCCATGAAACAGGAAAGAATAAGTGAATCATTTCTTTAAGCACTTAAAAATTGTTGTGTATGTATATGTACGCATGTATATAATTTTTGTTTGTAAAAAGGATTGATTTTGTTCATTGCAAGATACTGGACAGTCAAGATTTTTCAGCTTTTCCATGAAGAAAATTACATTTTTAGCCCCAGACACTGCAAGGGCTTATGCACACACTTGACTTTGTTACTTTGAGTGGACTAATCATAGCAGTAAAGTTGAGCACATGTGCAAGTATTTGCCAGATTGGTGCCTATTTTCCTGCAAGGTTTTTCTGCCTTATGCCTGTATCAGAGACAGCTCCATGAAAATGGAATCATATTAGTACACTTCTACCCTGATATAATATTGTCATCGGGAGCCAAAAAATCTTACCGTGTTATAGGTGAAACCGTGTTATATTGAACTTGCTTTGCTCAGTCGGAGTGCACAGCCTCCACGCGCGCCCCCCTCTCCCCCCGAGCACTGCTTTACTGCGTTATATTTGAAGTCGCGTTATATCGGGGTAGAGGTGTATGTCATTCAGCAGCATGTTTTGCAAAAAACCCTTTTACAATGGATATTTCTCTTGGCTAAAACAGAGGACAAGGAAAGAAGGATGGGCAGCAATTGTTTGTGCAAGACACAAAATTTGTTAAATGATTAATTGGAGATATTCCATCAAGTCCAATATCCAGCTAATAGGCTTAATGTGTATCTTCACATGCTAAAATACTCCATTTTTCAAAACTGTGGCTGGATTCAGTGGTTTGGGCCCCAATCCTGCAATCCACGTAGCTGTATCCCAATGTCCACTTAGATCCAAACTGCAGGATCAAAGCCCTAAGTAAAAATAGTTTAGTTTCCTAAAAAACTACCAGATGGTTGTGAGATAATATGAAATATGCACTTGCCTCTCAACTCCACATCCTGATGTGTGCCTTACTTGTTTTTATTTGTAACCACATGTATGTTTTTCACAATGCGTTCAATATGTAAACAACATTAAATGTCTCCTAAATGTTGATTTTAGAAATGAATCACTCTGCACATGGTTAACTGTTTATTTGTGAACTGCAAAAAATGGATCCTCACTGTTTGTTAGAAAACAGTGAAGCTCTCTCTATAGATTTTAAATGAAGTAAGGCAAACTCAGTTCTCAATTAAAAGATCAGTGATAAGAGGGTGGTTAATTACATTTTCAGAAGCTGTGGGCAGGAGCTATACATGTGTCCATTCCCCCCGCCCCCAACAATAACTAGATTGATGTATGTAACTCCCTCCGCAGGTCACAGAAAATGTATCCATTTGTAGACTATTATTTTAATTCTCACTAGTCACCCTTAGTTTGGCAACATTTCTTCACCCTAGTCAAAATGTTTGGCTCCTGAAGATAAGATGATGAGGGCAGAGTGTGCATACACATGCTGACCAGCTGTCATAAATTCTTATTATATAAAATGTACATTAAGTACAGAGTTTAATGAGTGAAGAATTAGTATATCATAACACATGAAGTATAAATGTAGGATCTGCTATGCAGCATGTGTATGTATGTACAATAAAAAACTTAATGGAGGTGGCCTTTAAATAATGTTCCTGTGTTAAATTACACCATCCTGAGAACTTGTTTATAATGAAAATAGCTAGGAACAAATTTTCAAATGACCCTTAATAGTATCCTCAATTTTGCACCTGTAATTACTAGCACATACAATTTTGCAAGTGCAATTATAAGACCATAGGAATTGCTGTACGGGATCAGATCATCTAGTGCAGTATCCTGTCTCTGACAGTGGCCAGTACTCGATGCTTCAGCGGAAGGAGCAAATAGTGGACAATTCTGGGATAAGCTAACCATGTACCCTGGAACATGAAGGTTTATATCTCTTCTTTTAAAAAAGCATTATTGGTTTTTATAATAGAGTAATTGTAGATGTTTTCATTATTCATATTAATGTCAACACCTTTTTTAATCCTGCTAGTTTTTGGCCTCAATGACATCTTATGGCAATGAGTTCTGTTAGTTCATTATGCACTACATTTATTCCTGTTCAATTGGTATTATTAGAGAAGGTAAACTGGGGCACTTTGAGCTTTTCTGTACATTTTGTTATTTTGTGTACCTCTATTGTCTCATCTCATTTATCTCCTCTTCCATTAGATGTCTAACTGCCTAATTGCTCCTGCAAATGAAATAGACATTTTAAATTATAATATTTGCATTGATAATTGGTTTACACTGGCAAAATTGTGGACACAATTGTTGTACAACATCTTAGAGGGTTTTTTAAGTTGTCTCTTGGAGTGTGTCTATTTCATTACAACATCAGTGTGAAAACAAAAATTGACTTTTACCTTTTTCCTTTCAGTTCGAAGGGATATAGTTCATATCCTCTCTGATCTAGACATTGAAGTCATAGATGTAACAGACTCTTATGATATTAGCTGTTTCCTTCAGCCATTATCCATGGAAGATGTATTTGAAAGGACAAGCAAAGAATTTCCTATGGTTGCTGAGGTAATAGAAGGGCCCACAGGAAGACAGCAACTTTATAATTTATTATGTCCTGGGAAAGAAATTGTCATTCACAAAAAGTACCAGGCAAAAAGAATCCTTGCATCTGAGATCAGAAGTGATTCCCATAAAAGACACTTTTTAATTCCTGCCAGCTACAAAGGAAAGTTCAAAAGAAGACCTCGGGAGTTTCTAACTGCCTATGACCTGGAGATAGCAAGAAGTGACAAGGAGCAGCTTCATGTTGTAGCAACTAAAGCTTTTGATTCTCCCCATGCAGAATTGTTTTCTGTTTCTGTTGGAGACCAGTTTCTAGTTCAACAGCGCCAGACCGGAGAAGTCATATATCAGGGAAGGAAGAAAGTGATAGATGTTTTGGCCTGTGAACAAATACTAAGTGAGGCCTATAAGGAAGTGCTTCTTCCTATGTATATGGAAGGTGGCTTTGTAGAAGTGATTCATGACAAGAGACAGTACCAGCTTTCAGAGCTTTGCAAAGAGTTCCGCTTGCCCTTTAATGTCAAAGTGTCTGTGAGGGATCTCTCCATTGAGGAGGATGTCTTGGCTGCTATGCCTGGACTGCAGCTTGAAGAAGAAATCACAGACTCTTACTTGCTAATCAGCAGTGCTGGCGATCCTGCGGACAGTTGGGAAATTCCTGTGTATCGTCTAAATATGTCTGTTCAGTTGCTCAGCAAATCTGTTGCTGAAACTGTATCCTCCCCAACTAGGACCATTGTGGAAGAGATCAGTGAAGAACAATATTACATGGTGAGGAGATTTGAAAACCAAGCCCTACACCCACCACCCAGACCTCCCAAAAAGCCAACAACACTGGAATCAAAACCTCTTCTTACTCTAGCAGAACGAAGTGTGTTGGATGCACCGCATGCTGTGAGGGTAGGACATTTCTTCTATTATATATCCTTTGGCATATGTTTGAGATATTTCACAATCTGCTTCCATTTTATGTTGGCTTGTGTTTTATGTTAAACTCATTTATCTTCATGCCGCATTTGAGATGGCAGTGAACCTCACAGGATAGACAAATGAGCTACTAGAACTTAACGTTGAAGGCTGAATCCTCCGTTGGTGTAAACTGATCTGTTGAAGATCTGGCCCTAGAGTTTGGAGTTGAATAATCCTTTGTTGCACTGGTGTATAAGTGAGGGGACAATTTGGGCTATTACAGCTAAATACTTAAAAATGGGAAATACATGTTGATTCGATACATTAACAGAGAATTTGGTTCAGATAGAGATCACAGAATGTGTAAATTTCAAATACAAATAGACATTCTACAGAGATATTTTTGTTCTGAATATTTTGCATTGTATCCAAATATTAAATAGATTTTTGAATGGAAAGTATTGATTTTCATAAAGCTACTGAAGTTTCAATATTTCACCAAAGCAAAGAGCACATACAAAAGTGCCCATTATAGCTGGACAAGTACGGGAGTATTTTTAGTAGCAGTTAACCATAACAATTGTGCTTGTCATTGGTTTTCTTCTATATGTTGAAAGAGCTATATATAGAAAGGTGACTTGATGAGGACTCAGCAGGGAAACAAGTACAGGGCCTGCTCAGACTATGTGTGTATCTCTAGTCACAGCTCCCATTCCCCTCTCACTTTCCTATTCAAATACAAATCCACCAAAAGAAAAAAAAGAGACTAATTTAACATTCATTATTAATGCAGTTGAGTCTCCAGAATGTGACTAGTTCCATCTTGGTGACTATGATCCACTTGGAACGCAAGCAGGAATTGATGTTTACATTTTTTTTTTAAATAAGGGCCATATTGTGCCTTTTGCATCCACGTTTGGAGGGGAACATCTTTGTGCCTCTCCCCTCATGTGCTGAATGTTATTCACCTCTGTGGCAGCATTTTCTGTCTCTGTTCCTAGGACAGAGTTTTCCATGGGCCTGAGGATCCATGCAGAAGTAGCAAGCAGGCCCAGGGAGAAGTGGATCGGGGGGAAGACACACATTGTTTTGATACCAGTCCTGTGGAATCCTTCAGATACAAGTATTAAATTAAGAGGCTATGCTGATTTCCTCTGTCTTCCCTCCAAGCTGGTGAAGCCCTTCACTGACCTTTTTTTGGGGGAGAGTTGGGGGGTCGAGATTGAGGGGGAGCTCACAGCCAGCTGCTGGCGGGGGGAGAGGGGGAGAATTCCTAATAGCAAGGACCTATTAAGCCATGCTGCCAGCTAGTGGGGACATATAGAGGCATGGGTTCCAGAATTGGTAGAGAGGCCTGAGGCCTGTGTGATGTTGTGGTCTGAGGTACTGGATGGGAACCCAAGAACTCTTCCCAAGGTCTATTTCATAGGCAACTAAACCACCAGTCGGAAGGAGGCAGACTGCCCACTGGTACCAGTGGGTATGTGTGTGAGAACTATGAGCTGGTATCTGACTCTGTATTAGTATTGTGCAAAAGATGTTATTTTACTGCAGCTAGGAGGGGGCAGTTAGAATAACAGAGATACATTATGGTTCATTTGTACATTTGTGAGCGATTGCAACTGTAGACTTCAAATACTTGGATACAGAAACACATTTAAGCAAATGACATTTTTATGAAAGCTTGCAATAAATAAATAATAAATTAGAGTCAAAATGTTACCTCTGTACAGATTTGTAAATTCTCTTTTCCTGGAAAGGTGAAACAAGTAGCTATCCCTTATTCATAAGATTAAACCCCCAAGCTCTAATATAATAGATTTAGAGTCAAACAGAATGTATTATCTCTCCAACCTGAACAGAGAGAGGCCTTTGAGAATACCTGAATCTGCACTGATGTTTTCCTGCTTTTGCCCATGTGATGATTATAGTGGTGGTGGCGGGGTAGGGGAGGGGAGGGAGGCTACAATTTTCTTCTGAACATACCTGCTAAGTCTGAAGGTTCAGAAATTTGCCTAAATGATAAATGGTCTAATCTGCATATTTTATGACTGTGCATTGCCTCATTTGCATAAATGACTGCAAACATCCAAATGAGCAGAACATAAATCCAAGAAGGTTGATGCATGGAATGAACTTTAGGATCATGGGAATTACCTTGCTCCTAGCTGGCTCTGGCATCTCTCCAGCTGATATTCAACTAACTCTGGCATCTCCTGGGGGCTCTGCCCCTGGTTGCTCCTTGTCCTGATCTGGGTGAAAGGCTGTATTTTGGTCGGTGGCCCTGGGGCTAGGTGCTGCTGCCTTGCAAGGGAGATCTCGTTGCTTCCTGCCATCAGCTGGTCATGCTCTGGTTGGGCTGATAGCCCCTCGCTGGGAATTCACTTTGATTGCTCCTTTACTCTTATTCCCTGGCAGGAGGGAAATGGAGGAGACTCTAACTGCATCTGCCTGCTGCTTCCTGACTGGGGTGGAATCATAGAATCACAGAAATATAGGGATTGAAGGGACCTCGAGAGGTCCTCTAGTCCAGTGAAAAGAGAGGCTTACAAGAGGCCAAAATCTATAGCTATAGTAAAATACTCTATCGCGGGAAAACCATCCTTCCGCAATAGACATGGAATTATGTACTAAAATAAAAAAAAGGAAAAGAATGATAAAAATACAAGATATAGCAAATCAATATATATGTGATAAGTGTGGACATTACTGTCAAATGTATATTGATGGCTCCAAAGAGGAAGCAACAGGTAGAGTGGGAACAGCTTTCTGTGTGCCCGCATTTGGACTCAAGAAAGCCAGAGGGCTAATTAACATTATCTCTGTCTTTATGGCTGAGCTAACACTAAGTTGGGCCTAGGATGTTGGCCAGCTGCCTTTCTGTCTGATTCCTTATCAGGATTGCAGGCACTATACAATGGCAAGTCTGACAGCAGAAATAGGGTGACCAGTAGAAAGTGTGAAAAATTGGGACGGGGTAGGAGATAATAGGTGCTTATATTTAAAAAAAAAAAAAAAAAAAAAGCCCCTAATATTGGGACTGTCTCTATAAAATCAGGACATCTGGTTACCCTACGCAGAAATGATATACTTAATGAAATATTGCTGCTAACAAACAGATTGGTGCAATGTGATGTGACTGTAGTAATAGCATGGATCCTGGCACATTTCGGGATTGCTGGCAACGCATAGGCAAACACAGAGGCAAAAAATGCTATTGAGCATGAACAAGTTGACCTAGAGATCCCATTAAACAAATTGAATTTACACACTTAATCAAAAATGAGATAAGGAAGGAATGGCAGGAACTTGTGGCCACCTGAAACGAAGGCGGGCCCAATAGTTGAAAATATTTATTTAATCCAAAGACCTGAGAGGAAGAGTGAAGTGGCTCTATTCAGAATTTTAACAGGTCATTGTGGATTAAATAGTAATCTATTTCTAACAAACAAATTTAAGGATGGATTTAAGGTCTGAGAAACAATAAATCATCTCTCATGGATCTGTAAAGACTGTACCAGTAAAAGGAGATATTTATACGGAAAACTCAGAAACCTTGGAGTAATAAAATTTTCTTTGCAACACCTGTACAGAACGCCAGGAAAACGGGGCCCAATTAAAAAAGCTATTCTGCAATTTTTAATCGTCCTGGGAAAGGTGACAGACTTTGTCATAACCTGTCTATGAAATCCTGTGGAGAGCAGTCATAGACTCAGAAAGTGAGCCTGCTGTGCCACAGAACCGAAGGAGAGAGGAGGTGGTGGCTGAGGATGGCGGAGAGAGAAGGCTGGCTGGCAGGCAGTTGAGGAGGAGGCAAAGTGGAGGACTACAGCTGGCCCCCAGGTGAAATGAGGCTGAACATTGAACCTGACAATGGAGGTCGGTGGGGAAAAAGAGAAAATTGTCTTGGATTATGAAGGAGAAAAAGCAGGGGATGAGTGATGGTCTCAGATCAGGAAAAATAAAAAAAGAGAGAGATATCAGGTTTGAAGAATAAGGAATTCAGAGAAATGAAAGAAAAAAACAGGATAGAAGTCAGCATTTTATAATTGTCAGATCAGAGATAGAAGATGTGAAAGCAGAGGATGTTAACCCCCTGAAAATGGCAGAATGGATACAGCGAAGTGTTGGTGTCATTCAAAAAGTTAAAAGAATTGCTGGGTGGCGATCTATTGATAGAGTGTACGCATAAAGAGCAAGCTGAAAATCTTCTAAAAACTGTAACCTTCGGGAAAATGAAAGTTACTTCTCAACGGCCTAAATTCCTGATTGAAGTAAGAAGGGTTATGTTTGAAATTCTACAAGGATTATTTGAGGATGATATCTAAAAGAGTATAGGTGAAGATAAAGTATTGTTTGATAAATGGCTACTTTGTAAGGGTGGGGAAATGCCATCTACGACTGTACATATAACACTTAAAGGTAGGACACTTCCCAGTAGGATCCAAATGGATTATCAATCTTTTGGGGTTAAACCACATATTCCTACTCAGTGGCGTAGCCAGCTTTTAAGAGGAGGGGGAGCAAACCTAAAAAAGTCGCCCCCCCCTTGGCTCCTCCTCTGGCTGCACCGCTGACTGCCCCTCCCCCCCGCTCCTCCGGCCACCATGCTGCGCCCCCCCGCTCCTCCAGCCACGCGCCCGCTGCCCTCCCATGGCTGCTGGCCGCGCTGCGGGCAGCCAGCCTGAGCCCCCCCCCCCCGCTCCTTCGGCCGTGCTGCGGGTGGCCAGCCTGTGCCTCCCCCTCCTTTGGCCGCGGCTGCGGGGCCGGGCCGCATGCTGCACCCCTCTGCTCCTTCGGCCACACGCCTGCTGCCCCCCCGTGGCTGCCGGCTGTGCTGCGGGTGGCCAGCCTGCGACCCCCCTTGCTCCTCTGGCCAGTGGCCGCCTTTGGGAAAAGGGGTGAGGGGAAGCGGCTGCTTCCCCTGCACCCCGCTAGCTACGCTACTGTCCTACTCCCTGCACCTCTGGTGAGGTGCTTTAATTGTCAAAGGTTTGGATGTATGCCAGCCATTTGTAAGGGAACAATGTGGTGCAGTAAGTGTGGAGGAAATAACTCCCATGACAAGTGAGTAGAAGGAACAGAACCTAAATGCAGTACTTGCGGGGGAAAGCACAGTGCAGCAATAAAGGATGTGCGGCAGGAGAACAAGCTAGAGAAAAATGAAACCTGTTCACAAAGTATCTCATGCAGAGGCTATCAAAAGATACACGCTGCAGAAAATAGAAAAAAATACGCAAGAAAAAAAGATGTACGGGGGCAGCAGAACATATCTCTGATCAGGGAGGAGAATATGAGAGGAATGGGAGATGATGTATTGCTTGTAAGTAAAGAGAAGTTTATAGTGTTCATTATAGAAGTAATTAACTGCACCTTGCAGATGGAGAAAAAACCTCAAAGGTTTGAAATCACAGCAAATGCAGCAGAAAAATATGTAAAGACAGACAACCTCTCAATAGACCGCATTAACAGGATTTTGACGGAAGGCAATAATATAGCTTAAATAACATGATCTTAATGATCCTTAGCTGGAATGTGCATGGTTTAATAGTGCATAGACAGGAATTTAAGAAAGCCATCTCTAAAATGGGGGAAAAAAAGCCTAATGTAATATGTGTGCAAGAAAGACTGGTAATAAGTAAACTTGTGTTCAATCTACAGGGGTATGATATACTCTGGAGGGATCAAGAGGCTACCAAAGGAGGGGAGGATTTAGCTACGTCAAAATGGATGCGCAGAAACTATGTTCTGAACATAATGCTATTAAGATTCCTATGCAGAACAAAAACACTTATACAGATATATAATTTTTATAATCCATGTAAAAATTAATTAATTTAGAACTAGAAAAATTATGTAATGTCAAAAACCCTTTGATAATTTGCAGACACTTTAATAGTCATAATGTGCTATGGTGAAGTAAGAAAACTGACTGAAATGGTAAAAGTTTAGAACAATTTATTGATATGCATAACGGTAATATTGAACACAGGAGCACGTACTAGATTTAATTGATTGGATAGATCCTCTTCAGTTTTGGATCTGGAATTGCAACAAATAAAATAAGCTAGTAAATGGGAAATGATCATTTCCTATACTTATTGGGTATCAAGGCTGAAGAAATGTCAAAAAACATGAAAAGAGTTCCAAACTGGAATTTTAAAAAGCTAATTGGGGCACTTTCAAGATTAAGGATGATGAATATTTATGCAGTAGCAGTTACAATTGACAATCTAGGAGAATTCTATAACAACGTAATAAAAAGAATTACAGCAGCAGCTGAACTGGCCATCTACAAAACACCAAATTTCCCCCGATTTAGAAATTCGGTTCCCTGGTGGAATTAGGATTGCAAATTAGCAATCAAGGAAAGAAATAAGGCATCCAAGCAAACAAACATATAGTGAATATTAAAGAATTATAAAAGATGTAAGGTGGTGGCGGAAAGAATGATCAGAATGACAAAAAAGAAAGTTGGAGAAATGTATGTTGTGATCTGAAGCAAGGTTCAAGGTTTTCAGAAATATATAAGCAAATTCAAAGAATGACTGGAATTGGAAGTAAAAGTCTTAAACAATGAAGCAATGAAACGAAGGTCTCCAATTTAGGAAAGGCAGACATTTTAGCAAAGGAATTCCAAAAGGTCAGTAGTGATATGAATCAAAGAAATAGGTTTTGTGAAAAAAATGGAGGTTTATTGAGGATTACTGTGAACTATTAAATGGCTGGAGAGAATATGCTGATGATGTGTTAAACAAAAGTTTTAGCATGCAGGAGCTTATTTTAGCCACTAGAAAAAGGAAAAATACAGCTCCAGATAAAGATAATATAAGGAAGGACAAGATTAAGTCATGGAAGTAACAGAGTCTGTGAGTTTTTAGAGACCTTTGTGACATTTTCTGCTTCAGCCCAGGGCGGCGGGCCCACAGCTGTCAGCCCATGAGCCAGAGCGCTCAGTCACCGTTGGCAGTGGGGAGACCTCAGCGCTCTCAGTCACTGCGAGTGTTGGGGCCCCTGGAGCTCCCAGCTGCTGTGGCTTGGGTTTAGGCTTCAGTTGTCCCATCAGTCTCTCCTCCCTCATTATTTTTAGTAAAAGTCAGACAGGTCACAAGCGTCTGTGAATTTTTATTTATTGTCTGCGACTTGTGACTTTTACTAAAAATAACCGTGACAAAATCTTAACCTTAAATATAGGTAATGGAATGCATTAACCCTTGTCAGAAGGAAGTCTAAAGATTCTGTTGCAGTTATATAATGATATTTTTGGGAAAAGACAGCTGCCAGTAGAACGGAAACAAGCATTGGTAATACCAGTGAGGGAACCAGGCAAGATGCATGCAAGGCCTGACACTTATAGGCCTATTGCCCTCACAACGTATATAGGGAAGATCATGGAAAAAATGATAAATGTAAGACTTGTGGAATACTTGGAGAAAAATTATAATATAACTGATGTACAAAGTGGTTTCAGAAGAGAAAAATGCGCAGTTAACCATATAGTCAGATTACAAATAGAGGTACAAAAAAGCATATGGACAAAGAACTTCATGGTAAAAGTCTTCCTGGCCTCCTATATAAACTAGTCAAAGCTGGAATAAAAAGGAGAATGTTTTGGTGGATAAAGGACTTTTTAAGTGACAGAACCATACAAGTCATAGTGGGAACGTCAAAAACCTACAAGCTTACTTATGGAGCTCTGTGAGGGAGTATTATCAGCCCTACTTTGTTTTCCATTATTATAAATCACCCCCCAGAAAGTGTGCAGACAGGAATAGATATTTTCCTTTTTACAGATGGCTGTGCTACATGGGCTAATCATAAAAGACTTCAAGTAGCTGTAGAAAAGACAAATGAGGCACACCGGACAATTTCCAAGCGGGGAAATTATTGGGGATTTAAATTCTGACTTGCAAAAACAAAAGGAATGCTTTTATCCGGGAAGAAAATTAAGCAATAAAGGGACTTATTTCTTTATGGTGAAAAAATTCAGATAGTTCAAAAATGTCTGTACCTAGAGGTCGTGTTTAATTCAAAATAATTAACTGGGAAAGTGACATAGATAATATCATACAAAACTTGTTTAAAAGTATAGCTGGAAAAAACTGGGGTGCAGATACCAAGATACTGATGATAATGTATAGAGCATTGGTAAGACCAGTTTTAGATTATGGATGCCAAGCTTTTGGTTCAGCCTCAAAAACAACTGTAAGAAACTTGGAACTGCTCTGCACCCAAGCTCTGCGATTGGCATGTGGCGCAATGATAACAACACCAGAGTGTGTGCTGCAAGTAGCCACTGGAGAAGCATGTATAAATCCAAGGATGAAGCTATTAGATCTAAACTTTTGGGCAAAACTAAAAGGGGAACCTGAAAATAGAAGTACATAACAGATCTGTGAGGATTGCTGGGAGCTTAGTAGACAAAACTTCCACAGACTTCCTCATACTATCCGTGTTTAAAAAATGGATGGAGACATGTAAAAAAGAAAAAATGGAGAGATCTAAACATTTTTAGTCATGGGAAATCAAATTACAGCTGCAAATTATTCCCTCATTTGAGGATTTGGAATTGGGGGGGGGGGAGAGAGAAGGAAAAACCCACATATTCTGAATGAAATTCCTGAATTTATTTATGAAAAATGGGGCCATCTTTGCCAAGTTTCTACAGAAGAATCAAAAGATGACAGCACAAGTAGAGTAGGAACAGCCTTCTGTGTTCCTAGTCTTGGAATGCAGAAATCTAAAATGCTATTAAATTATGTGACCATTCTGACAACTGAACTGATGTGGATAATGTTCGCACTAACATGGATAAGAGATGTGCAATGGGCTGCAGCTGTAATTTTATCCGATTCCTTGTCAAGCATAATGACAATCAGAACAGGGACTTCAGAAAGCAGAAATGATGTACAGCAATTGAAATAATGTTTCTGACTATGGAATTAAGCAGGTATCTGTGTTACAATACTGTGGATGCTATTGCATATTGGAATACCTGGAAGTGAGATGGCTGACAGCAGCAAAACACGCCCTAAAAAACGAAGGCGTGGATATTAAGATATTCTTAAGTAAACAAGGCTTTAAAAGTGTGGCCATGGAGGAGCTTCCAAAGGAATGGCAAGACCTACGGACTAAGGAAATGAAAGGATGAAGGTTCTGTGACAGGGGTCGGCAACCTTCGGCACATGGCCCATCAGGGTAATCTGCTGGCAGGCTGTGACACATTTTGTTTACATTGACTGTCCGCAGGCATGGCCCCCCGCAGCTCCCAGTGGCCGCGGTTCGCTGTTCCCAGCCAATGGGAGCTGCATGAAGCAGTGCGGGTCACAGGAATGTGCTTGCCGCCACTTCCCGCAGCTCCCATTGGCTGGGAATGGGATTAAGGAAGCATAGGCCAGAGGTCAGTAGCCAATAGCAACAGTAGCCACCATCGCCAATAGCAAGAAAACAGAAGCAATGCTTTTTTCTCTTCTGAATGGTTTTAGTTTTATGAAGGTGATGGCCTGACCAGCTCCTCCCCTTTGGAACTCTTCCTCAGGAGTTCCCTAGCAAATGAAAATGGGACACTCCCTTTTGAAATTATTGGCATAAGCCAATGGGTTTGATTAAGTTACCTTTATGCAAGTAAAGAACCTACCAATTTTAGTAATTTCTTGCTCGGTTAATCCATGAATCCAAAGATATATACGCAGACAGGTCCAAATATTTCAAGACATTTGAAGAAGACATGATCAGCTCCTCTTAGTCACAGGTCAGTCCACAGACATCATCTCAACCATCCTATGGCCAGAGGGAGACAGCTACAACACTGCCCAGCATCACTTTTGCCATTACTTGAAGTCTATGGCTGTAAGTGGGTTGGGGAAATGTAGGCTACCTCTCTATAAGTAGAATCCCTCTTGCTGTTTGTCTCTGGATGCAGCAAGAGAGAGGGGGAGCTCTAATGATACAAGTCTTGCATTGATTAGCTCTAACTTTAAAGAAACAGCCTAGATCATCTCCTCTCTAAGGCCTGGATCCAGCAAAGCATTTAGGCATGTGTTGAATTGGGGACATTCCATTGGAAGTCAGGCATGTGCTACACTGTGGCCCATGATCAGTGCAGAGAGCAGCTAAAACCAAGAGCCTCCTGACCTTGATGGGAGACTGCACCATTCTGTAGGGAATGTCCTAATTTGAGCTGCTCTTCTCTCTGCTGATGCTGGGCTGGCAGCCTCACTGAAGAGCTTTCTGTCTGCATCCTACTGAAGGGGTCCCTCCATTTGTACTTCAGGTGTTTGCAGATTCTTCAGAATGCAATTAAGTCATTTTATATGGCTCTGAATCTATAATCATTTCAAAGCTGGTTGTTTTGTTCAGTCAGAGCAATATTGGATTAAAAGTCTCTTTTTAAAAAAGTTTCACTATGAATATGGCATTCTTCCTCTCTTCCTATCCTACCCATCAAGTAGTGTTGCTGTGCTGGGCCAGTGATTATTTTAAATATAGTATATTGAGATCAGATGCAAAACACTAAATAAAGGTAATATATCATTTAAGATACTAAAAGGTTTCGCTACTGTACACTCTAGAGCAGAATTTGTCTCACCATTAGAGGCATTTGCATTTCCCTTCTTCTACATGGTCATACTATCTAGCTAACTTCTTACACCATGAAAAAGATATGTAGAGGAGTCATGTCAAAATCGGAGTTTTTTCAGTCCTTTCAGATAGTTGCTTTTTGAAGCAAAGAGCATTATATGTGCCCCTAGTACTGGAAAGTGATTGTGCATTGGACAGGAAAATTGTTGAACCAGCCTGATGGAGTATAACTGCAAAGGGGAAGGTGTGTTATGTTGTTTCCTCTAAGGCAAAGTAAAGACTCTTAGGAGATATTTGTTGTGCCACAGCATCACTTCTGATTGATTGTGACATGGGGACCGATAAGTGCCAAAGAGAGAGATTCATAGTCTGAGTCCAGACTTTTATAGTATACAGTTATATCTCCTGGATTTATGGCTCATGATTCAAAGTCTGTGAATGCCATGGATCTCCTGTGATTGTCAGATGATCACTATCTGTAGTTATAAGAAAGAGCAACACATGACAAGTCATGCAGTTGTGTTATAATCTGCCTCGGGGGAATCCGAGAGAGACTTTCTCTATCATTTTCCTTATCAAATCACTTAAGATTTTGTCAAACTGTGACTTTAGCATTCTTTCTTGACTTGTTGCTTTATATCTTTCTTCTGTCAGTTTTCTCATTGAGCATGCTCATTGTTACCCATCTGAGAACATGGGCCAGTGTAGCAGTAGCACAGTGTTCTCCCAAGTGCAGATCAGAGTTTGAGACAAAAAGAAAACTTAAACACATCTTTGCATATTGAAAGCCATTGGTCTCCTTTATTCTCATGCCTTACTATACAACTTGGACTGGTGATTATAAAACACGTACTGAATGCCTACTTACATGTTGTTGTTTTTTCTTGAAGCATGTCTCTATATAGTGACAAGTTTCAGAGTAGCAGCCGTGTTAGTCTGTATCCGCAAAAAGAACAGGAGTACTTGTGGCACCTTAGAGACTAACAAATTTATTAGAGCATAAGCTTTCGTGGACTACAGCCCACTTCTTCGAAGATATGCATCCGAAGAAGTGGGCTGTAGCCCGCGAAAGCTTATGCTCTAATAAATTTGTTAGTCTCTAAGGTGCCACAAGTACTCCTGTTCTTTCTATATAGTGATTGTCCCAAAGTGAATTGGTTTAGTATTTCTGCTGATGGTAGTGCAGAACCAAAATGTGTTGCTATTTCTCATTGTAACCATATTGGGCATGGTATCTTGTGAGAATTACATTTACTGAGTAATTTGTCTTAGATCATTTCCAATACAGTAGTCCACAAACTATGGTCTGGGAAGCACCAGGTGATTCACAGAGAATTGGTTGGTCACATGGAACTGGATCTGTTTTTTGTTTCCAGCTTCTACTTTTGGCCAAACACAGCATTAAAAGAAATATCTGATAGATTTGTAAGAACAGCTGGAAAAAAGGAGGAGGGGAAGACGAGGTCTGTGTGAGAGAACCTCTCTATCAAGATGTTGGCCATACTATGAAAAAAAAGTTTGAGAACCCTTGACCTAATGCTTAATCTTATAACCTTCCCACACCCCGAGGACTGGTGGGAAACAATCACTGCGCAATTAGGGCCTGATCCAAAGCCCACTGAAATCATTGGGAAGTTTCCTTTAACTTCACGTTCTGCTCAGAAATATAGAAAATATTAACAATGATAAATCTGGGTAGCCTTAAAGAACAAAACAAAAAAGCCCACCTTCGAAACAGCAAGGAAAATATTCTAATTTCCTCAGGATGAGTGTCCCTCTCTTCATTTTCTATTGTGGACCAAACTAGAACTGTGCATGCGTGCACACACAACTGCTTTTTGTCAATGGCAGAAAGTCACAAGACCAGTAAATACAATGGGTTTTGTATATTTTATATATTTAATAAAGCAGGCTGACATGGTTTCCCAAAACCCTTTGCCAGAGCTCTAGCAAGTAAATGAACCAGACAAAGATTTGAATGCACCCTTCACAATTAGGAGCACACACAGTGAATGTGACAAAACAAAAACTAAACCTAACCTTTTCACCTGGCTGATAAATCTAGAAGGGTGTATCAGGTGAGGCCTGTGTGGTCCAAGAAGGAAGAGGTTTAAGATTTTCTGAAGTTCCCTAATCCTGTTTATCTGCTACTTCTACTTAAACTGCCACCCATCCTGAGAGATTCAAAACTGCAGTGGCTCTTTTCTAACTTTCTTTCTGATTATAAGCATACAGCACCTAGAACAATGGGGTCCTGCTCCATGACTGGGGCTTCTCAGTGCTACAATAATACAAAAAATAAATAAATCAATAACAACAATAATAATACTATACTTGGGAAACAGAAAAAGTATCATGTGACCTACTGTATGTTACCAATCACAATTTACACAGCTCAGGTTTTAAAGAGTGAATATCAAATAGATTGAGAAAACTGTTAAGCATTGAGCAATAGTCTTCATTTAAAAAACAAAACAAAAAACTAACTCAACAAAAAATTATCAAGTAAATTCTAATAACGAGGAAATCACAACCTACACAGACATCCAGTGCCTAATCCTGCCATGCTTACAACTTCATGGACAGTATGTGTGGAGCACAAGTGTCTCAAGAGGAGTAAAGTTGGCAGTATTGGGCTCTCAGTAAGCAGAAACAGGTTAAATCTACTGTTGACCTGTTTCAGCAAGGTACTATTGCATATGCCTAACTTGGGACTACTTATGTGCTTTAAGTTAGGTATGGCTTTAACTACCTTGCAGAATTTAGGGTTGAGGAAGTTAATCATGGCCAGTTATTTGCTCAACGCTAGAACTGAGGAAGAGAGAATGTAATTGTCCAAATTGGAATTTAGTTGAGTTACCAAAAAGTATCAGGACATGATAGTTAACTATGATTCTATGCTAAAGACTATTATCTTCTTTCAGGAAGTTCTTGCAATGTTATGCTATTTCTTGATTTTTTTTTAAATGGTTTGCAGTATTTTTTGAATCACAAAATCTAAAAAAATGAAAAGAAAAGTGATCACTTCCATTTGGCTTTGCAGTTCTATGGATGGAACTACCAAAATCTGCCATTAACATATTCCTCGCATCTGTATTCACAGCAGAATGAAGACTTGTCTAGAATTAAATTGATAAAACATAAGCTGTATACTTAAGCAAATGATTTTCGTTGCAGCCCCTCCTTTCCTTCCACATAACCATTACTTTTTCTGCTTTCAGAGATATTTCTCATGAATTTTGGGTCTATATGAGGTAGGTTTAATAAAGATGTTGATGCTGTGCAGCAGGAAGCTAAACTTCCTAAATAAATATTAAAATAGAAAATGCATGCAGGGCTGATTGGAAGAAATAGGTAAGGCCAGACTTCAAGAATCAATAATTCTTTGATATTAGAAATAAGGGGAAATATACAATTCTTAAGTAGAAAAATATATGCCCATGAAAATATAGGATCTGAGTGAGTCCTGTTCCTCTCCTCTAACTTCCTACTTGGAAAATCTACCAGCAGGCTGTAGTAGGTTTGGGCCGAGGTTCGGCCCTCAGTGGGGCTGTGGGGTGTCCCACTGCCTCGCTCTGGTCCGGCGGCAGTCTGGGACAACAGGCACACAGTTAGGGCTCAGGCCCATAAGCAGGGGCTGAGTCAAGAGGTCCAAAACCCAGGCCCTTATGCAAGGGCTGAGGCAAAATTTATAGCAGCCCAGGCCCTAAGTCAGGGCGGGCAGCAAGCAAACAGTCTTTCAGAGGCCCAGGCTTTGTAGCAGGAGCTGGGTCAGTTTGTGGCAGCCCAGGCCCTAGGTCAGGGCTGGGCAGCAAACAAATAGTCAATCAGTGGCCCAGGCCTTATAGCAGGGGAAACAGGGGGAGTCTGCAATCCAAGGAGTGGGTGGCAGGGGGGACGCAGGCCCTCCCACTCCACTGCATCCCAGCCCGGAGCCCTAGCAGTGACGGAAACTCACTGCTGTCAGTGGGGATCCTGGCCGCAACACACTGACATCGGCTCTGGCAGTGTAGCATCCAGACTGGGGTTGGCTGCCCCCAGGCTACTTCCACACTCCCCCTCGTATGGTACCTGGGCCATCATAGTGTCGTCGGTGCTCTCCACCAGCATTGGCTCCTCTGGGTAGGTAGCGGAGGGCAGGCTCGACTCCTCCTCAGGGTAGCTGGCACGGGGCAGGCATGGCCAGTCCTCCTCGGGGTACCGGGCGAGAGGTAGGCTCGACCGGCCCGGTGAGTCAGCAGGCCGGTCGCGGCCTGCGGCTGTTTCCCAAGCGGGAGCTCGGCCACGGACGTCTGCTCTCTCCGCTGGCCTGGGGTCCACTGAACTCTACAGGCGGGCTTTTATACTTCCAGGTCGGGGCCGTGACCTCGGAGGGGTGGGCGCCGGACCCGGTGGCTCCGCCCACATTGGGATTAGGGGAGGTTTGGCCCTCAGCGGGGCTGTGGGGTGTCTCACCGCCTTGCTACACAGGCCTGCTGCCTCACAGAAGTCACCCCCACCTTTATGGATTCTCACTTTTTGTTTTGTTTTGTTTTGCACTCTCTCCCCATCTACCACTGTAGTAACCCCAAAATAAGTCCTACATAATGATAGGGAGGCAAGAGGCCTCAAGTCAGCAAGAAGGCAGGGGGCTGGACTTGATGACCTTTCAAGGTCCCTTCCAGTTCTAGGAAATGGGAAATGGGAAGATGGCTGCTGCTTAGTCATGCACTAAAACTCCACTGCAGTAGTTTTTACATGTGCCAGTTTAATGAGTTTGAGAACCTGAAATCCCAGCTAACAAGTGTCTGGAAATCCTCAGATGTTTGTTATGAAAAGCACCTCTGAATAATGAAAGCTTTTTTGTGAGCTGCCAAAAGAAGCAGCAAATTGTGGAACTCACCATGTTGCCCTCATAAACAGAATGCAATGGGAAAAGATAGGGATGTGTCTGCCACAAAGGCAGACATCAGAGAATTGCCTGAAATGATATCAAGGAAATCTGAGACACAAGTTCTACCGGGAATTCATAACAGATTAGAACTCATTGGTAGAGTGGATGAAATTCAGGCAGGCATAAATGAACATTTAGATATGCTAAGTGATGTCAATACCAAGCTTTAGGTGGTAGAGAGAAAGCAAAATGGTTGATCTGGAGATAAAAATGGATGGGTTGGGGAGAGAAGTAGTATCAAGAATAAGAGGGTGTCAGAAGGAATAGAAACAGGAAACCATAGAAAAATATAGAACTCCCCAGGAAGGAAAAAGGAGCATCTGCACAAGTAGGGTCTGATTCAAAGTCCAATGAAGTCACTGAAAGTCAATATGGCTGGAAAATAGAATTTGTCACCCACAAAATGTTTTGAATTTATGGGGAAAAAAGTTGTCCCAAATCAGGACAAAAGGTAAAAAATAAATAAAAAGTTTTGTGACAGGAAAATTCCCAAACAATTCTGGTTTGAGAGAACCTAAACAAAAGATGTTGGTTTGCCCACCTCCCCGCGTTGCCTGACTCTGGCTGCCCAACTCCATGTGTAGGTGGCTTCCTGGGTTGCCTAACTGTCATTATCGTTGTCCTTGTCTGCATGGTAATGCAGCTACATAATGATCCGCACAGCTGGCTATGGAAACAGTGCAGGTTTCTGCAATATTGGGATGCCCAGCTCCCAGGTCTCCATGACTGGCTGACGCCCCAGAGAGCCAGGCAGCCAGCTGGTTGGCTGGCTCCCCAAGATCCCAGGTTTCCCAGGCAGCCCTGCAATCAAGGCTTTAACCAGCTCCCCGCTCCTTGGCTTGCTGGCTCCCTGGAGAACTGGGCTGCCTGGCTCCCCAGCTGGCAGACTTTCTGGCCAGCCAGCAGCCTGGGGAGTCTGGGAGTGGGGAGTCCTGGGAGTTGCGCATCCCAATTTTGAGGAAACTGCATTTTCAGTCAGAAAAACCATCACATGGAAAATTACTGACCAACTCTCATGGAGAGTCTTTCCAGTGGCTTCAATGGGCTTTGGATCAGACCAACAGACAAGGCCTAATGCACACACTGTTTCCACAATCAGCTGTGAGCTCTTGCCCTAAGGATGTGATTATTCAACTGTGCTACCGTGAGAACAATGAGAAGAGGAGAGTCCTTGGAGAACATACCCCATTGGGAATATAGGAACAAACAATGTCTGTTTTTCAAGATCTGTCTTTGCTCATATTAAGAAAGAGCTGGGAGCTAAGCAGAATCACTGCAGTGAAAAACCAGGGTAATATAAAAAAATGCTGTGGCTTCCCACTGAAGTTCTGCCTTTTCCTTGAAAAATCAAGATTACACTATCAGAACTGTGGCAGAGCATAAAAAGTCTCTAGAAGAGCTGTGATTATGTTTTGAGACTCGGGGCAAAGAGAACTGACATGAGAAGATCTCCATCAGTGCAGCAGCAGGTCAAGCTCAAGAGAACCCATAAACAGAATACAAGAGAGAGAGAGAATTTCCAGAGAGAATTTGTGGAGAGGAATAGGATAAGGATAATCAGGAGAGAGAAGATGCTGTCTGAGGAGCTAATCAAAGAGATTAAAGGTTTCAAAGACACTCATAGTTCTGAAGATTCCATGTTTGCTTATTAGAAGCTTATTAGTGCATGGGTACCTTGTGATCTAGAGTAAAAACTATGGGGATAATAAAATCAATATAGAAAGGTATATCCACTTTCAGCTGGATAGGGTTTGGATAGATGAGGGGAATCCACTATAGAAGAGTGGAGTATGATATTTTTAATGTCTAAACATTGAAATTGATTGTCCTTGAGCCATGGATGGACATATAGTTTATTCCCATTTTTGATACTGTAGAATGGTAGTTACAGATAATGGTATTTGGTGTTACTTTCTTCATTTTATTAGTACTGCTGTAGGATGTAAAATAATTCTGTTGATAAATATTTAAGATGCTTTTATCACTAATGTTGGGACTCGGATAACAAAAAGTTGGAGTGGCTGGGGAAGCCTTTAGTTATATCTGTTGTGACTAGTCAGGAATAGCACCAATGGAGAATGAAAGGGAACGTCACGTGGATCCCAGTCTGGTTAAAATAGTCATAGGAAGTGGATGGCTGGTAACTCCACATGACAGAGAGAGATGGGTCCTTTATGAAAGATTGCAATGTCCATTGGAGGATGGAATTTAGAGGGGAGAGGAGACGAGGATTTCAAAGTGTGCAGATCAGTCACCATAAAACTGACACTAAAGCCATTTGCACTGAAGTGGTAATTGTGTAATTGAATTAGCACTAAAGGGAGGAATAGGAATGACAATTTACTGCTTGACCAGATGGGGTGACAAAAAGTGCTCTAGATAAATGCCAGTCATTGTTTTATTTTAAATGTTACAAGCTCAAATCATCTGAGCAAGTGAAGAATATTTACATTTGAACTTGAGCAAATGCATCCAGAAATTACTTTTTTTAAAAGAAAGAACAGAACAGAAACTTGTTATAAAAATGAGCATGGTTTAAAAAAGAATGTTACTTGTTTAGTAAAACTGAAAAAAGGGGACTGGCTATATTTACATATACGTTGTTACCATTTAAGGAGTAACCTGAGAAGTCTCATTTAGAATAGTGACTCTGCGGAAGAGAAAGGATGGTCTTGTGGTTAATGAATGGGTCTGAAACTCAAGGGTCTCAATTCACCGCCCTGCTCTATCTTGTGACCTTGGGCAAGTCTCTTAATCTTCTTTTCCTGAGTTCCCTGTCTCTGAAATGGGGGAAATAATGTATCCTTAATCCAAACTTTGGTCTGTCTTGCTATTTAGAGGGCCAGGCACTGTCTTGATGTGATGTGATGTGGGGTGGGGAAGAGATAGCTTAGTGGTTTGAGCATTGGCCTGCTAAACCCAGAGTTGAGAGTTCAATCCTTGAGGGGGCCATTTAGGGGTCTGGGGCAAAAATCTGTCTGGGGATTGGTCCTGCCTTGAGCAGGGAGTTGGACTAGATGACCTCTTGAGGTTCCTTCCAACCCTGATATTCTATGTTTACACAGCACCTAGCATACTACTATAATACAAATAACAAGAATAAATAGTGGAATACCTGGCCACCACTAAATTTTAACCTCAGTTAAAAGCTTTCAGTTGAAAACTAATTTACAAATCAGATGCAAAGAGAAGGTGGCTATAAACTGGACATCACCCAGTATAGCCAAAATCCCCAAGTGTGCAAATAACTGAAAAGAATGAAACGAGCATTGAGAGAGGTGTGAATGTGTCCCAGTTCACTTTACTAGGTGTTAACCTTAAAGCAGAAAATGATATTAATAAGCTTGATATATTGTTAAGCACTTTACTGTTGCTGTTATACCACTAACACTTTAGCTGATGTGCTTATCTGTGGTTACTGCAGAAGAGAAGTTAGGGCATGTCTACACTTGCCATTAAAAGTGGAAAAAGTCCCTTTTTTTGCGCAAAAAACGTGGTAGTGTCTACACTTGCCAATGTCTTTTTGTGGTGAAACTCAGAAGTTTCGCTGCAAAAAGAAAACCACCTCCACGAGAGGCATACAGCTCTTACCGGTGATGCTTTTGCGGTGATGTGCAGGTGAAGACACATTCTTCCTGTTTACACAGCTTTTAGCCTCCTGAGGATATCCGACAGTGCCTAGGTGACCACTCTGGCCAGCAGCTCTGCTGCCAGCTAAACAAACATCCATCCCTTTTCTTGTAAAGCCCCAGGAACTTTGAAACTCCCCTTCCTGTTTTCTTGGCAATTGCTCATTTATCATCTGGGCAGGTGACAATGGCTGCTCCACAGAGCAAACGATCCCCTGCTTGGAGCCATGCCGAGCTACTGGAGCTGATCAGTGTTTGAGGAGAGGAGGCAGGGACCCAGGATGCCCCTTGATCACCTTCGCCCCCTTCCCATCGTCAAAATGGAGAGAGCTGCACTGTAGGATAGCTTTCCTAGAATGCATCGGCAATGGAAGTACTGCTAATGTAAACACTCTCTGATGCCTGAGGAATTAAGTGAGTACACAAACGAGCATTGTACTTTCACCGGTTCCCTATCACAGGTGAAACTTACAGCACAAAAACTCTGCAAGTGTAGAAATAACCTAAGTCTGCAGAGGAGATAAGTGAGGGGGGATTTGATAGCAGCCTTCAACTACCTGAAGGGGGGTTCCAAAGAGGATGGAGCTTGGCTGTTCTCAGTTATAGCAGATGACAGAACAAGGAGCAATGGTCTCAAGTTGCAGTGGTGAAGGACTAGGTTGGATATTAAGAAACACTATTTCACTAGGAGAGTGGTGAAGCACTGGAGTGGGTTACCTAAGGAGGTGGTGGAATCTCCTTCCTTAGAGGTTTTTACAGCCTGGCTTGACAAAGCCCTGACTGGGATGATTTAGTTGGGGTTGGTCCTGCTTTGAGCAGGGGATTGGACTAGATGTCCTCCTGAGGTCTCTTCCAACCCTGATATTCTATGATTCTAGAGAGTGCTGTCCTATTTACAGCACAGTTGCCAGCTTTAATGTGGTAAATAAGCACCCTGACTTTCACAATAAACCAAAAATCAAGCTAATCCCATTTCAAAACAAGGCCAAAACAAGCCAGTCCCTAAGAACCCCAACACTCTATATGACTAGATCCCCTCACGTGCAGTTTGGGACTGTGGTGGGCCTGCTTTGCAACCCTGACTCTCTCCCACCCCCTTGTCCCTTACCCCGGCTTGCGGAGAGCCGATTAAAAAAAAAAGCTACAAGTCAAAAACTATCCAACAAGCAACTCACAAGCCAATTAAGCCAAAAACAAGCCCAATTTCTGCGTTGTTTTTTTGTGTGTGGGTTTGGCATGTCTGATTTACATTACCATCAGCTAAATATTTGCTTCTTCATCTTGAAGCTTATCGGATCCTTCAGGTAGCTGTAAGTTTTTCTGGGTTACTGATAAAACTTCACAGATACTTTTCAGAACACCAGAGTAAATTTCCTCAGTTTGGCAGACTTCTTTTCAGATGATAGCATTGTAGTACAAGCTAGACATTAAAAATTTCAATGTACAATTTAGCCAGGGTCAGGAAAGGAAGTAAATGAAGAACTGTGTAGACAAGTATAGGAACTGCTGGCCATACATGTACTTCCTTTTTATTAACGTATCATCTTGGGATAAGGTCTTACAGCAGTTAATTAATGAGAGCAGGTCGAGACAACTTGGTGATAAAAACTCGCTGATTGTTTTTGTTGGAGCCAACAGTAGCATTCGGATTGTATAGCAGTGGCACTCAATCATAGCAACTCAATGCATATTGCTTGCATTGGTGGACCTGCATCAGTGCACAAATGGTGGGAAAATGTCAGAAAATCCCCAGCATAGACCAGGCCTTTGGGGCTCACACTAAAATATGGGTAGAAGGGGGATTGCTGCGAGGGGGAAATTGAGAACCAATGGAGCAGGAAAATCAGAATCCATTTGTCCTTCCTCATATCCCCTTTTTGATATGGAAAAGAAGCAGTGGAATAGGGAGGTAGCGCACATATAGGAAGGGAGCGATGTACATTTTTGTTGTAAAAAAAATAAACAAGTTTTAAAAAACATAGTTTATGACGATGATTTTTAATAAAATCAATTTTCTTTACATGCGGGACTCCATTTTGTGACTTTCCAGCTCTCAATATCTTTGACCTAAAGAAAATTCCACCTTTTTCTTAATCTCAAGATTCCTCAGCTTGAACCAAACATAAGGGCACTGGCTTTTTTATTTAAGCTCCCATTGAAGCTAATAAAAAATATCTAAAGTTTACTTTTAAGCCTGGCAGTGCAGCTGCCACCTTATATTTCCCAAATTTTTGGGAGGCAGAATAGAGGTTCCCAAACATGTTTTGCTGTGCTCCTCTTCAAAGAGTCATGTCCCAGCCATGCTCCATTCTGAGCCCCTGGTCCATGGGAGCAGAACAAGACCCTTACTGAGGAAGGGAGGGGCTGGAGAGCAAGACCATCCAGGCCCTGTGAGGAACGGAGGACCCGGGGGAGGTGGAAGGAGAGGGCTTCTATGTCCTGTGGTGTTGGGCCCTGGCCCAGAGGTTGAAAGTGAGCCTACCCTGTACTCACCCCAGGCAGCAATGGCTCCTGTCCGACAGGGCTGGGCCCAGCTCTCTGCTCCAGGCATTGTGAGCTGGTGCATGAGGTTGCAGTGCTGCTCAGGTTTCCTGGCCACCCTTCCATCATCATGACAGAGGGGAGGTGAGAAGGGTGGCTAGGCCAAACCTGAGCAGCCCTGCGAACCCGTGTGCCAGTATTTTTTCATCCCCCTCCACGTCCGTTCCCCCCCACACATTTATTTTGTTTTTTAACATGGGGCTCAACCTAGCACCAGTCAGGTCCTCATGCTCCCCAGGATAAATTTGGGGCAACTCCTCCAGTTTGAAAAGCCTCTGTGGTAGATGCAATCTGTCCGTTGTCTGATCTGCTACCTGCAGTGTTCTAGCCATTACCCTTTCCTTCCCAGATGTTCACATCCCACACATTTAACTGCCCCAGTTCCATCCAGGATAGAAGCATTTATCCCTGCTCCATTCCTTCACTGGCTTCTGGTATTCAAGTTTCAAGCAGCAAGGAGAGAAAGACACAGCAAATAGGAGAAAAATAGAAAGCAGCAGCAGCTTAAATGGAAGGGTGTAGCTGGTATCCACAGGAAATTCAGAAATGAAATCTCCCCATGAAATTTTGAAACCACTTCTGCCAAACTTGAAAGGTTGTGTGTGAATGGAAATCTTCCATTCATTTTTGGAGGGTAAGTTACTAATGTTCTAAGTTATTCAGTAACAGTATGCTAATAGCTGCAACTTGCTATTGTTGAGTCATAAGTGAAAAAGCATATAAAACATGGATTTGACACCCTGTTCATTTATAATAATACTTCCTGTCAATGCAAGCGCTCACTATAATTGGATCTTACTTAATGGATAGATGTTTAATTGACTGCTCAGATACAGAAAAATACTGGTATGAAAATGTCAACCTAAGTGCTGTTTCCAGGAAGCGAGCCTATGTTTAGTGCACCCGGACGTAGTCCTTGACTCTCTTTGTCACTTCTGGATGTAGCCACAATATCGTGGTAGTACTACCTGGATCCAGAGTCAGGGCTGAACAAGGGAAAGCAAGAAAAGGAGAGTAAGAACAATTCCTTATCAGTGGTGGTGGGGTTTCTTCACCCCCAGAATAGGCTGAGTGCCATATACGTAGAGAGAGAGAGAGCACGTGAGGACTATGAGGAAGACTGTGAAGGAAGAAAATAGAAATTGAAAGGGGTGAGGAGGAGCACAGGGGGAGTTAGAAAAGACAGCATGTCCTTAAAGGCCCAGAGGCAGGAGGATAAAATATTAAAACATTTGTAAAGGAACAGAAATTATTTTTCAAAACAGTGGAGATATTAGCATATAATGCTTCAAAATACTGAGAAATCATAGTGGCCAAAATGGATAGGCCATTTAGAGAAGTTTTAAGATGAAAAAGAACTTGTCAGTAAAAATGGTGGGACCGAGTAAGTTGCCTCATCTATACCATAGGAGACAAGGCAAACAACAAACTGGTGACATCAGGCCTAAGTACAGTTTAGGAGAATAGGTATGAAACAGTCAGGAAACTGTTTTATGTATGTATTCACTGTGGAACTTGAGCAGCCCCAATAATATATGAAAGGGGAACCTGGGGGCATAAATTTTGATTCAATGAGGTTCAACAATAAAGCTCAGAAAGAAACATAAAGCAGAAAACCTAAACAACTGAGAAGACTTTGAGGGCAAGTAACAATGGAGGGACATAAAAGGCCAGGCTCACAGTGGTAGCTGAGATGTGCCTGGTGCAGCTGAGGGAGGAGCTGATGTTATAAGACTCTTAGTGATCCCTCCAAGCCTGGGTGATTTGTGTGCCAGTATGGTCTAACTGAGGGATGAACTAAGTTGTGCCAGCTGCTAACAACCCCACGGGCCATTACCATGGCCAGGGTGCAGGGATACCAGTCATATTATTTTTGTAGTAGCAGTGAATATTTATATTATGCCCAAAGGCCTTCCTGTAGCCATATGACTTTTAAGGGCCTAGGACCAGGACTTGTGTTAGTAAAAGATTAACTCCAAGAGATTCAGATCACCTTAGTTGGCTCAAAGCTATTCATATCTTCATTAAAATAGTTGTTGAAAATGTTGTTCTTAACAGATAAAATGGTGAGAAGAAAAAGCATTCTGATGAAGAATGAGAATGCTTGTGTGGTACAGGAGCATTGCTTGACCACTAGTAGGCTAAAATTAGGTTGAAAAGGAGCTCATAAAGTCACTGCCGTGCACCACTTGCACCACATTGAGATGCTTTATATCGGTGCTTAGTAATCCAGGAATATCTGACTAGGCTATAGGGTATATTTTCCTCTTGATCCATGCATGGTAGTTGAATCTAACATTCATGGGAGTTTCATGCTCATGGGTAGAATACACCTTTTGTTTTTACCTTTTGCTAAGGGCTAGCTGTGCATATATTTGACCCTTTCCCAGATGCATGTTGAGGGACGGGAATATAAGGAACTTTTGCTCACTTGCATGTCTCATAAAGAACAGGCATGCAAAAGGGAGCAGGCTGCATCATAAAGGGATTTAGCAAGATCACTGAGCCAGAATGCCTCCCCCATATCCTTCTGAGTCAATGCAACTCTGCACCATCGCTTACTTTGGTTTGTGCCTAAGAGGTACAATCTAGCCCAGAGTGAGACCAGCCCTAAGTAAAGACAGAGGAATGAGCACAGGGCTAAAAAATGGAGATGCTGTGAATATTAACTTGAGTAAAATTTTGAGTATTTGCTCTGTGGCCATTTTGAAAAGCTCTTTTTTAAAATTTGCATGAATGATTTGCTGATCAATTTCTGAACAGCAAACGAATGAATAAAAGCAAGATCTGTTCATAGTTAATTTGTGAACATTAAGGGGAATTTCTTTTGTTGATAAAGTATTGATAATCCTGTCAGAGAACGGAAACAATGCCATGTGACTTCAGCAATCAATCACATGGTATGAACAGTGACTGCCCAGAGCAACCAGTTTACACAACTGTTTGTGAAACAATTACAAATACCAACCAAAACTGTAAAATTAATGATGTGATTGAATAATGCATATACAGGGGGAAAGGCTAAACACATCTGCTAGAGTTATTCAAAACAAATAATTTGATCAAGGGCATTTGTTCTGTGTGTGAAATTACCACTGCAATTAATGGAAGATCTGTGATGTAAAAGATATTTCTAAATATGTTTTCCTGATGGTAGAGGCTACAACAATAATAATAAATAATACCTAGTAGCACTTGTACAGGGCTTCCCTCATCAGTAAATCTCAGAGCACTTTACAAAGGACATATCATTATCCCCATTCTACATTTGTGATATTTGTTAAGAATTGATATTATTTTATCAGTTTTAGGAGGTATAGACTGAACTCGTGTAAATCTTAGTTTCTCTCAAGCAGCTAAATAACTTTTTTTGTATTCACTGATTATGAATTATTACATATTTATTTACAACGTAGAGATTTTAAAAAATAACTTACTACAATGAACATATATGCTCATGACTTTCTCATTAAGGGAAGCACTCAATTTATCTGAGAGAATGCATTATAAAACAGTGCATTTGTAATTTTCAAAATTCCCAAGTCAATCTGACCCTGCAGTGTATAAATGTGATTGCAGACAGAACTCAACTATAAGAATATGACAAAGGTCTTCAGCATTAATTTATGATTGCTACAAAAATGCATCGATTTTACCTATTTTAAAAAAGGTTTGTGCATTCCGTGCACTTACTAGTTAAAATCACTTGCCTGCAATTTTATGAAAACCTAGCACATTTTAAGTATAACCACAAATAAACTTCCACTCCAATATCAAAATGTTTGTCAGATAGACCCTGGTTTTTGTACTTGTTCTTGTTCAGTAGGCATTACAAAATTGTTTCCTTTCTGAAACCTGTACTCAGTTTTATTTGCTCAACATTTCCAGCCACTCAGTTGTGAATACATTTTGATTCCTGGACTCTGGTTTAGACTGGTGATACACACACATTTGGGGAGGTACTGGATATATTTACTGGGACAAATTCAGACCTGGTGTAAGCAAGCACAACTCCATTTGCTCTATTTACTGGAGATGCACCTGCTTCCACCAGGTGTTAATTTGGCCCCTTGGTTTTAATACTGGAACATGCCATAGGCTTTATTTCAGTCGTGGTTTAGCATGTTTTTCAGTGACAGATGCTGTATTTACTGACAGGCACTGAATTGTATCTGCCTTTATTTCACAGTAGATCTATGATTTCAGCCACTTGCATGTGAACATCTAGAGAGAAATTCACCCCCCTGTGTAGTGGATCAGTATAAGGCATAAGCACCACTTAATTCCCGTGTAGGCCTCAAAATGGGGATCAGGGGATCTGTTCTCTTCTCCATGTACTCCCACTAAGGCTAACGGATGTTAACCATGAATACAGAAGTAAGTGTATTATACCCTTCACAGGACAGAACTGCAAAGCCTATACGATTTGTATTTTTTTAAATAAATAAATCCATTGGCAGTACAATTTCTTTCAAGATAAAAATTGGATGAAAGAATTCAAAGATCATAAGGTTCTGCTGAATGCCTCAGAGCTCTTTACAGCACTGGGGTATAACTGAAAGCCACACCGATAGATGTTAAATCTGTTAAGCAGATCTTCATTTTCAGCTATCAATTTGCTATTGTAGTTCCTTTATAAATTGCTGCCATGAACTGAAAGTGGTGATGTGATGTGAGACGAATTTTTTTTTTTAAATGTGAAAAGGACTGACCTCGTGGAAGAAGTGGTGGTGCTATCTCTTGTCTAACAACCCTCACTTAAAAACCAGATAATGTTTTCCTAGCAATGGAATCAAAGGAAAACTTTGTTTATATCATTGAAATCCATATTGAGCCTATTCTGCTCTCTGCACACATGCTTGCACACAGAGTTTATTAATATTAATGAGTAGTGTGCATTTTGAGAGAATAAACTCCATAGTATGGACTGTATATTTCTTACAAAAAGACAAATAACAAGGGGTTTCTGAAGCATGCAACTTCACTGCTGGTGAATATGTTGAATATCAACTTGAATTCAAAAATAGTTCCAGTGGCTTTTAATATATTTGTTGTGGCCAAAACAAAAAAACAAAAAAATCCCACTTTAATTGCATCAGTTACACTGAGAAGAAATGTTTACTGGTTGCACCATTGCTATGGTTTTGATAAATCCATATTCAAACATTGTCTGAGAGACATACCAGGATGTCCATATAGCTTCCATTTGGAATATTAAAGATTAATGGTTTTATCATAGTTTTACATTCTTTATCAACTCCCAAATTCTGACAACTGTCCTTGCTGCATTTTTCTCCTCATATACAGACCTGGTGTCAGCTCATGTGAAGGCCCGCGGCCTCGCTGAACAATGGCAAACATTTAGCTGGGAACCACTCTGGCTTACCTGTGGGTTAGCATAGTTAAAATAGATATTGGTGGTAAAAGAATGTTTTTAGTGTTTAGACTTTATGGACTGTTTGTAAGATGCTGCATGTATTAATCCTACTTATAATATCTATAGCCCATGGTATAATGTTATACTGAGTGTTTGCATTGTAAACCTTTGTAATTGTACTGCTCACCAAACAGGAAAAGAAGCATTAATTAAGGTAAAGTGCTTGTCCTGCACACAAGATGACCCCTTGAAGGCAAATGAGGCACTGTGTAGCTTCAATGGACAGATACCTTGTTGATTGTATTTCTCACTCCCTCCAGGTAGGGGAAACCTAGGCATGAACTCATCCCATCAGCTTGGAATGTGGGTTGAAGGGGATAGGAAAATTCCTGTCAAGGGGAAACTTGATGTCTTTATGCTGTCTGGACTCCGAGGGGCAAAGATTCCTAAACATAAGCAGGAGATCCCCATGCTGCTTGGCACGGGTCAGCCCTAAAAGACATATACAGCTGCTTATTATATAAGCTTATACTATCTTTTTAAATCTAAGACTGTAACTCATTTGTGTGTGGATGTTTCCGTTTTAACCTTATAAATAACTCTGATTTCTTTTCTTAGTTAACAAATCTTTAGTTAGTTTATTATGGGATTGGCTACAGGTGTTGTCTTTGGTTTGAGATCTGAGCATAAATGACCTGAGGTAACTGACTGGTCCTTTGGAACTGGATGTAACCTGAATATGGTTGTGATTTTTAATGTAAAATGACCATCTATCACATAGTCCAGCTTGCCCAGCTTGTCTGGATGTCAAGATAGAATGGAATGCCCAAGGGAACTACCTGTGACTCCATGGTAAGAGTGTTATAGTGCTTTAGGTGTTCACACTTGTTACTAGTTTGGCAAAATCTAATCATAGAACATACAAACAGTGTGGGGTTTCTGCCCTGCTTTTTGACAGTCTGCCCTGAAGTTTGCACTCACAGTCATGAGCCATTCTGGACAGCGTGCCATACATCATTGCACAATTGGCTAGGGTTTCTTTCTTTCTCTTTCTCTTTTCTCTGAAGCATCTGGTATTGGATACTATCAGAAACAGAATATTAAATATGACAGACCAAAGCTCTGATCTGGTATAAAAATCCTATGCTTCCTGTTTCTATGTGAATATTATATTTTCACAATTATACATGGCCATAGTCACTAGATGACATCAAATGAGCATGTTCTACATCGAACTGTTGTCACTTTTAAATTGTGGATAAAATAAATATTCCACAGCATAATTTCTCCCTGAATTTTTTTTACTTCAGTTTTTAATAGCTGGCACTTTTGTCAATAATCACACAGGGTCCGTATTACATTAGTCAATGTATTAAAATAGTTTAGTTGTCATTTCATGGTACTTTCAGATCTTTTTTCCTTGACCTTTCTCTCTCTTCTGAAATATGTTTGTGGGTAGATACCAATTCTAAAAGAACTTACAAAAAACTACACAGCACTGAAAAAACTGAAAGAAAATGGGCGCCTTTGTTCTTTATATCAATGCACCTGGAAGTAGCTATGGCCTATAGATTGTAATACACTTGGATAAGAATAATTTTACCTTCTGGAAGACTTTTATTGCTATTAAATGCTGCTGTATCAGTCTAGAGTTTGTCAAGCTTTCATATAAGTGATAAATTTAATTAACCTTATCAGAATTCCATAAGTTAAAATGCAAAAGTGCCTCTAGATAAGCCTTTCTAAAGCACCTATCCCTATAGTAGTATCTAAGCACTGTGGTTTCATTTGGAAATAATGTATCATTAATATCCATGAATACAATGACTTCTCACTAATGATGGAAGAAAAGACTGATTATAGCATCATTTTAAGAAATGACTATAAGAATAGAAGTAATTTGTAGATATGGATCAAGGAAGCTATATTTTGGTTTGCAAATTCTAAGGGAGTTCAGATGTGGGTCCATTTTATGTGAACCAACAAAGTTCTCTTACTCAGAGAAGTCAGTTAATTTTTCTATTGACTTCAGTGGGAGTTGAATAAATTAATATTTTCAACTTTCAGTACAATGTTTATTACAGCTACTGGGTAGATGTTAGTTAAATGCATTTCAACTAGAAGTTTGATATTAATTCACATGGGGGCAAAACATCATCTTGAATATTTCAAACACATTTTTTGGTGGTGAGAGATACCAAAGCCAGCAAAGGGGTTTTTGTTCCTTTTAGAATATGATTTACTTTTGAACAGTGTAATAATAATCACAGTAGATACCCAGCCATATCTTTTGATAATAGGACAGACTAGACACTTATCCCATGTATTAAAGTCTACAATGTATACTGCAATGTTAAGGCCTGGTTCAATAAACTGATTGATATAGACAGACACCAGAGTGAATCAGTTTTGCATGAGCTTGATCTAAGTTCTTTAAACATGTTGTAAATAAACTGTTTTTCCCCAACAAAGCCTATTCCATAAAACTACAGGAGGTAGGGATTGCTACTGACTTAATTTAGAGCAGCATGAGGCCTCTCATCAGTACAAGTGTTTTATTTTACTGTATATAATTTTCAAATGAATACTCTTCACAAGGTTTGTTTTTGGTGACCTCAGTAAGGCGCTTCTTATGGGAGGAAATAATGGATCATTATTCTCTTCAAATAAACTGAATTACTAGTTTATAAAATCAAGGTAATTGGTTTTTACTTCCACAGCATTTAAAATGAACTCACTTAACTGCCTTAATGCACATTAGCAGGTAAAAGCACCTTCCCTTCCAAAAGTTCTGGAGAAGAACAGGATTAGCAATATTACAGTGAAGCTCACCAGAGGTCCCCAGGATTGTGAGGTACCTCATTACGACTTTCCCTTAGCCTGAAGGTGTCTTGTCTGTGCCTGCTGTGGATCAGCTCCCTGAAACCAAGAGCCTCTGACAGACAAGCGCTGCCTTCCAGGTCTTGTGAAAGGCACACACCAACTCTCAAATACTCGGAGCATTCCTTGCAGTGTCCAGCCCCTTATCCACTGAACATTCACAGAATTACCAGGTCGGCTGTTCCCAAAGGAACACACCATCTTGTAAGATTCATCTCTGACCTGCACTTTGCTTAAAACCACAGCACTTAGAAATATTTACAGTGAAAACAAGAATACATTTATTTTCACAGATTCAAGTAAGAGTGAGTAAGAATATTGGAAATAAATGGCTAGATGTAAAACAAAACCAAACCCCACACTTTCTACAGACTAAACTTAACTAACAGGTTAACCTTCTGTGTAAAGAAGTTTATCTCACCCAAAGTTCTTTGTAGCATTTTCAACCAGGGTTGGCTGAGACCCTGCTTTCACGAATGCAAATGATGTCAATTTATTCCCTAGGTACAGGTAGGGTGACCAGATAGCAACTGTGAAAAATTGGGACAAGGCATAGGGACAATGAGGGGTAATAGGTAGCCTATATAAGACAAAGCCCCCAGTATCGGGATGGTCCTGATAATATTGGGATGTCTGGTCACCCTAAGTGCAGGATACCGTGGTGTCTTCTTTGCCTCTTAAAAATGCCCCCAAAGTTCGTTGTCTGTTCTCTTAGACAAGATAACCTCTTGTGGCTTGTATTTTCCTGAGTGCTGCTTCCCTGCTGACTTCATATCTCTTTGTTAACACTTGACTTCATATGTAAATGGGCATCCATTGTATTAGCTTATGATGCTTAATTTACATCATGACAGAGAGATGCACATTTCTGACCTCCTGTCTGGAGAAAAGCCTGTTGTTCACCTTTGCTGGTGACTAACATCTTGATACAGACTTTGAAAACATATTTTCAGTATATATCCATAACTGTTTAGCTAATATCTGTACATATACTTCACAACATTATTAAGTTTTAAGTATTAAGTTTTAAGTATTAAGACCTGTGTGATGCCAGCTTTCATTTGTGACCTCACATGGTATTCTTCGGTGAAGCAGAATGTACATACCAGAACCAGGATATATCTGTAATCCCACAGTACTCCCTTGTCAGTTGGCATTAATAGGTTGTTGGATCAGAATCACGTCACCTTTGCTGGACTTTAGACTCACCATTATAAAGTGAATGGCCCAAATATAATCCCTCTGCTTGGTGGACTCATAGCTGGTTGCAATAACGCACAAGTGCTTTGGTTCCAGGGCACCCTTGGATGCACATATGTCATTCAGTCTTGTTGTGATATTGATAGTAGCATCTTGGATATGTCCTCTTTAAGAGTTTAGGGGCATTACTCCTATTGGCTGTAATTTATACACTTTAAAATTTCTCAGAAATTTCTGCTACAGCAAATTTTGATTAACTTTTGATTAAAATTAATTTTGATGACTTTGCTGACACCGACGCTAGCAGCAGATTACACCCTGTTTATAGATGTGATAGGTAGAGAGCAGATAGATACCAACTGTATGAGCACAATGTCTGTGCCTTCCCTCTGTTACTCGTTGCAAAGAAGGAGTTCTATTCTCCATCAAGAGGTATAAGGGCTCAAAAGGGATGCTCTTTGTGATGATAACTAATAGAGACAGCAGAGGAAATGCTTTCTTTATATGGATGATCAAATTTTTCAAGAACACTTTCCACTGAGGCAGTGGTAGATGAAGAAGCCAAAACTGCAAGTACGTTTTGTGACACTCTGCAAGCCTGTATGTCTTGTCACCACGTACTCTCTGCCCAGGAATTGTGTAATTGATTGTACCATGGAAATCTTTTAGGACTATGAATAGTGTGGATATTGAATCAACAGAGGTGGTCTCAGAAGCAAGAATTAAGTAAAAATAATCATATCTTATGATCTTCCACTGTTGAAAAACTTCTCCCCCTGCCACCTCCTCCACTCTTTGTTGGTTGCTAATGATTGCTCTGTTGGGACAGATCCTCAACTGGTATAAATTAGCACAATTCCACTGAAGTTAAAACAACTATGGTAATTTACACCAGCAGGGGATCTGGTTCAAGAAGTCTACTTTATATGGCAACTCTAAAGACTGGGATGTGCCATTTTTATTTGTGTGTAAAGCATGATGCACGCAAATGGTATGATTAAATAATCCCTACTAAGTAAATGCTTTGCTTGGTGGTCCATGAGGATCAAGGAAAGATTCCTCCTAGTATGAAAAGCCTTGTAGAAAACTAAGTATTAGGGTGTAAAGATGATAGTGGTGGGTCTCAGGGACTCAGCAGAGCATTGTGTATTGTTCTTTTAAGCATACCATAGAAAGGCTCAAGCTTGTTTCCAGTATTCCCAGATAGCCTGTTCCACGGTCCATTTTTCTACCATGGCTCTGTGATGATCAAACTGTTAGGCTTGCGGGAAAGGACTTCTAAAAGACTAAGAGACTAACACCAGACAATAGTGTCTATATGGCATAAAGGGGCCCTTAAAGTCCCTGTTCCAGCCAGGTTTCTCCCAGCGTAGCTGTAGCACTCATATGTTATGATATATATATTAGTATAAATGTAGACTGTTTTTGTAAGAACAGGATGGAATGGCAGGGCTATATTTTTCTATGCCCTGTCCCTTTAAGGTTTGGAATTATACTGGAGGTCAGAATGGCAAAACTCTAGTGAGGCTGGTGTGTGGCAGCAGAATTGGGTGCCCCCAGAAGAATCTTCAGCAGTGGGGCTTGTGCAAGCTCTCTCTCAATCTCTCTCTCTGTTGGATTCTGACAAAAGTTTTAACAAGATGCTCCAGTTTGAAAGAGCACCCTGCTCTGGAAGTGTAACAGAGGCGTTGTGAGGCTGTCTTGCAAAGACCCCTTCGCAAGCTCAAGCATAGGGGCCATGCCAGGGACAGGAGGAGCATGTGAGGCGGGACTACAGAATGCAGCACTGTGGAGATTTGGAGACAAAGCCGCAGTCCATAGGGAAGCCTGGGGAGGCTGCTGTAACTTAGACAGGCTCTCCAAGCCTGGCCATTCCATCCCCCAGAAGAGACCAGTGTTGGGAGGTTGCAAAGGTGGCTTAAAGCTACCAAAGCTCCCCTCCCCGCGGGCTGGGAGTTTGGTGGTGCACTGCACAGGATGCAGCACACAATTTCACCGGAGGTGGTTTGACACCATACTTGTAGAATCTTGTTCTGCAAACTAGATATATCATCACAGTTTCTGGGTAGATATTTTCAGGGTAGCACCAAAAACTAGGTGAGCAGGCTACTGTCTTTTTTTCAGCTCTCAACTATTTTTCAGAGGTTAAGTTCTGTTTAGCTCCCTCAGTTTTCTCCGTTGCTGTTATCTATTTTAGGCTATGTCTACTTGACAGAGTTTGGTTGACAAAAGTTATGCCGCTTTAATTAAAGCGCTTTAATAAAACCCCTGTTGCATGTCCATACTATGCTCCTAGTGTTGGCGGAGGGTATCCACAATAGCAGCTCTTGTATTAACACAGAGAGCAGTGCACTGTGGGTAGCTATCCCACCATGCAACTGGCCATAGTGTGCTTTGGGAAGGGTTTGCAATGCCTCATGGGGCAGGTACAGTGTCACATGATGCAGGTTTCTCAGTCGCATCATTTCATGGGCATCCAGTAGATTGTCAGTCACTTTTCAACTGAAGTGTGGGGGAGAGTGTGTGACAGGGTGTGTGCTTGTGGGGGGAGAGAGAGACAATGTGTGTGTTGGGAAAGTGTGTGTGTTGGGGGAGAGTGTGTTGGCATGCTGTCTCTTTAACTTAAGCCAGCAGCTTGAGCAGTCTCCCCCTTTCCCCTCGCCAGCAGCAGCCTGCTCTGCCTGGCTGGCCGCCTGCTGGGGAGAGCAACATTCCACATTAATAGTTCTGATTCCCCACAGCCTCCTCAGCTGCTGCAAGTGGCATCATAGGCGATGACTCTGTGGGGACTCCAGGGCTGGTGCATCCATGGAAAAAAAAATGAGTGGGTGCTAAGCACCCACTGGCAGCCAGCTCCTCCCCCTCCTTCCCCAGTGCCTCCCGCCCACCACGGATCAGCTGTTCAGCGGCGTGCAGGAGGGAGAGGGAGGAGTGGGGATGGGGTGTGCTTGGGGGAGAAGGTGGAACTGGGCGGGAAGAGGCAGGACGGGGGCGGAGTGGAGTGGGGGCAGGAAGAGGCGAGGTGGGGGCTTGGGGAAAGGGATGGAGTAGGGCAGGACCTGGGCCAGAGCAGGGGTTGGGCACCCCAGAAGCAAGGAGGAAGCTGGTGCCTGTGAGTGGCATCCTCTGCAGCTCTGAGAGCTCTCCCTGCTGAGGAATGTCAAGTTTCTTGGAGCTTTGAAAGGGGAGGGGCACATGCCTGCAGGGCAGCCAAATTCGAAACTGTGAGCAGAGCGGTCACAGCCGGCATTGTGGGATAGTGGGGGAGGCCAGTTATGTCAACATAATGAACGGCAGCATCTGCACTGATGCTTTGTCGCTTTAATTTTGCCACAAAAAGCTCTATGCCTCTCTTTGAGGCTTTATTTTGATGCCAAAATAGCAGAGTTTTGCTGCCAAAAGTAACTTTGTAGTGTGTACACCTCTACTGTTTTGTCAGCAAAAGCTGCCTTTTGCGGACAAAACTGTGTAGTGTAGACAAGACCTTGGTAAAGCTATCTTAGTAAAGTTGCCCTAACCTGGAGTCTGAGGTGGAATGATTTTGGCATACCCTGGACCTGGCTATGGTACCTCCTTAACATCTTCCTTTGCTAATCTTACACATGGTGAGTTGTTCTTGGTCCCTATGAAATCAATTGAAGTCCCTGGGGGCTACTATGTAAGTAAGTACTGCTCCCCATGAGAGAAGGTTGCAGAAGGAGGCTTATAGTGCACTGTGCACACATTGAGGAAGAGGCAATCCCCACCCCCAAAGAGCTTACAATCTTTAAAAGAAAGAAAGAAAAAGTAGGGTATGTAATATAGCTGGTGTCACTGAAACTGAAAGCTCCTGTGGTCTGTAATGGCTGGCAAATGGAGAAACTACGTTTTGATCATATTTTGATACAGCGTTTGCCATTAAATCTTGCTATCTACCAATAGTTACCTGCCTTACAATTTAGCGCTATTTTGGATTCTACATTGATTTCCTGTTTTAAGGAAATCGAAAACCTGTGGCATCTCAGACATCAGTATGTGGCAAATGTTGATTATTGTAATGGAGTCCAGTGAATATGGAAAAACCTTCACTTAGGGCAGTGGTTCGCTGCTCCAGGCCAATGGGAGCTGCTGGAAGTGGCGGCCAGTACGTCCCTCGGCCCGCACCGCTTCCAGCAGCTCCCATTGGCCTGGAGCAGTGAACCGCGACCACTGGGAGCTGCGATCGGCTGAACCTGTGGACGCGGCAGGTAAACAGCCCAGCCCAGCCCGGCAGGGGCTTTCCCTGAACAAGCGGCAGAACAAGTTTGGGAACCACTGACTTAGGGCCACCTGCCATTATGCAACTTTTTGTTTCAAGGGATTGATCACTTTTAAATATTCTCAAAGTTTCCAGTACAAATTTGTTCAACTAAATTGCACTTCTATTTGGTGTTTTTTTTTTTTTTCCTGCTGGTCCCTTTGGTGCTTAAGGCTTCACTCAACTGTAGATATAAAAATCAAAAGAGCACACTCTTCCTTACTGGCACAATGTATTTAATCAAATTAATTCATTGTATCTGTTTTAATATGTTCTAAAAGATCTAATTTTACCAGGACTGGAAACTTTCTGAATTACAGTTTGGTTTCTAGCTCAACAAATTGTGCTTGACTTAGAAAGTGTAGAGCATTCCTGCTTAAAAAATATGATTTTGCCTAGATGGATAGTCTAATCTCAAATTAAGGAAATTTGCCCATATCAGAGTCATAATGAATATATGATTTTATGTAGTTAATTCATAAACAGAAAGGAATAAGAGATGGACACTAGCTGCAAGGTTCAAGGTGGCAGCTGTTCAGATCTGGGGTTTTGGTTTGGGATCATTGCTAGAATAAAAGATTGGAACATTTTGGAACAAGTTAATTTCTACAATGGAAAGCTGTAGTGGTAAACCATTGTACAGCCATTTATTATTATAGTAGTGCCCAGAGTAGGGTTGCCAGGTGTCCAGTTCTCGACCAGTCAAAAAGGGACCTTGGTGTCTCCAGTCAGCACTGCTGGCTGGGTGTTAAAAGGCAGGTTCCCTGCTTGCCCTGGCTCCACGCAGCTCCTGGAAGTGGCTGGCATGTCCCTACATCTCCTAGGCACAGGGGCGGCCTGGGAGGCTCTGTGCGCTGCCCCTGCCCCAAGCACCGGCTCTGCAGCTCCCGTTGGCTGGGAACCATAGCCAATGGGAGCTTTGGGAGCAGTGGCGCCTGTGGGTGGGGGCAGCGTGCGGAGCCACCTGGACGTGCCTCCGCCTAGGAGCTGGATGTGCCAGCTGCTTCTTGGAGCTGCTGGAGGTAAATGCTGCCCGACCGAAGCCTGCGCCCCCCACCCACCTTAGCCGGGTGAAAATGAGTGAGGGTGGGGGAGAATGAGTGACGGAGGGTAGGGGATGGAGTGAGTGGGAAGTGGGGCATTGGAGAAAGGGGTGGGGCAGAGGGTGGAGTAAGAATGTTCGGTTTTCTGCAGTCAGAAAGT
The DNA here is from genome assembly GCF_013100865.1 of Trachemys scripta elegans. NCBI lineage: Eukaryota > Metazoa > Chordata > Testudines > Emydidae > Trachemys > Trachemys scripta. Next base: position 109,563,818 of record NC_048300.1, read on the forward strand.
TGGCAATCCTAACCCAGAGGCCCATCTAAGATCAGGGTCTCATTGTGCTAAGTGCTGTACAAACACTTAGTGAGAGACAGTCCCTGCTCTGATGACTCCACAATCTAAATAGATGAGACAGAGACAGGAAAAGGAAACAGAGATCAAATGATTTGCCCAAGATCACTCAGCAGGTTAGTGGCTGCAACAGGATTAGAGCCCAGGTTCCATGGGCTCAAACTATGGCCAGGTCTACACTACAGAGTTAGGTCAACATAAGGCAGCTTACATTGACCTAGCTTTGTAAGTGTCCACACCAAAATGTGGCTGCCACCAATGTAACTCACCCCCTACACCGATTCAATAACTCCACCTCCCCAAGAGGTGTAACACTTAGATCGATGTAGTTAGGTCAATGCAGTGTCAGTGTAGACACTGAATTGCTTATGTTGACTGTTTCTGCTTTTCAGAAGCCATCCCACAGTGCCCCATTGACAGTTAAATCAGTGCAAGTGATTTTGGTGAGGACACACATTGCCGACACAAGGAACGTAATGTGGACATGCAAAAGCAATTTAATTACTGTGGTGGCTATATGTCAATGTAACATAGGTCAACTTAATTTTGTAGTGTAGACTTGCCCTAAATGTCTGGACATGAATATTCCTCAGGGCAGGTCTACACTACTCGCCTGAATCGGCGGGTAGAAATCGATCTCTCGGGGATCGAATTATCGCGTCTCATCGGGACGCGACAATCGATCCCCGAATCGATGCTTCTACTCCACCAGCAGAGGTAGGGGTAAGCGCTGTCGATGGGGGAGCCGCGGAGGTCGATTTGCCGCCGGCCCTACAGCGAGGTAAGTCGGCTCCGATACGTCAAATTCAGCTACGCTATTCGCGTAGCTGAATTTGCATATCTTAAATCGACCCTCCCCCCCGTAGTGAGGACGTAGCTTCAGTCTTTGGGAAAGTTTAGATATGGATCCAAAATGCACAGCTTGTCCCTGTATCTGTCTAGAAAGTGAATCCACACTAGCTACAATATAGTTAAATCATGATGATTAATGAGTTGGATAAAGTCTGCCTGTGGAAGTGTGCATATTGCATGAGGATGCAATATAAGCCTAGTAAAGCTGCTCAGATACAATAGTACCGAGCTCAGTGTCAGTGCCGAGGTAGATTAGGTGAGGAGCATTATGTTGAAATAATCTTGTGAAATATTGTTAGTTCAGTGAGTTGTTACTGCAAAATGAATTTGCAGTGGTTGGAGATCTTCACTGGAGAATTTCTTCAGTCTAGGGGGGAATTTCTACTGGTATAAAGCTGATGGTGTGGCTCTCCCAGCTCCTACCCTGGAAATCCCCCTCCTCAATATAAGGGCCGAGAGGGGACATGGTTTAGAAAGAGATGGGATGGAAAGATGGAGCTAGGATCAGCTGTGCCCAGTTCTCCTTCAGCATAAGGTCCCTGACACACCTTTCATCAGGTTGTGAATTAAAACTGCCCCCCCCAAAACTTTTAATTTGTACTACATCCATGTGGGTGAGACTCAGGGAGTTGCAACCAGACCCCTGATAGCAATCTTAGCTTAATGAATTTAGTGGGCAGCCAAAATGAATATGTTGATAAGGGAGGAATGTAGAGGTTGAGAGAGGGTGAAATTAAAAAAAAAAAGTTGGAAATGGGAAAAGAAGCAGATGTGCTGGCAGCAGAACGTCTGTCTCCTGATTCCAAATCCTGTGTCCTATTCACTGGATCATACTTTTTCTGTGAACAGTGGTGTAGACTGGCAGTTTTTTCTACCAGCAGCCAGAAGACTAGTCTCTGGTGGCAGGTATTTTCATAGCTCTAAATGACATACAATTGCTAATGAGGCTAAGAGCTGAACAACAGTGCCTAAGCATGTGGTCTGACTCCTGCCTCTGGAAATTACATGTCAAAATCAGATGAACTACAGGAACCTCTTGGGGGCTCCACTTTTACACCAGTGTAGCTCTGTTGATTTCTGTGGAATTATACAGCCTAAATCTGGAGTAATACAGCAGAAAATCAGGCCCTTGATTTTGTTCTTTGATATCTTCCAGTTAAATAGAGCAGTAGCCAGATAATTAGTAAAACAAAGCAGAAAGATATTGGGTGATCATAGAAAGTGCCAGTCAGATGCATTTTTAATAAAAGAAATGTAAAATATATGTATATGTATATACACACCCACATATCTTTTTTTGGTAATTGCCAGAATCTAAGAGAAGAAAAAAGTTGCTGTTTCCCGTCATATTTAATGCACTGTTTCAGTCTGGGTCTGGGTCTTTATTTTTATCATTGGCAAGATGAAAGCAGCTATTTGAAGCAAAGGGTGTATAATGCCATGGAAGACAACTGAGTGTATTCATAAAATGTACTCAGCAGAGAGCCTATTGCAGTATCTTTCCTCTCTTCTGTGCTACTGCAGAGCTAAAAGTGATTGATAATAATCTTAGTTACTGTACAATTTGGCTATGATTTTATAGTTGCAGCCCTGGCATTGATCTACAGTTGAATGAGATAATGGTTGTATGCTCCCTTTCTAACCTGCCAAGAGCAATGTACTACTTGTATCTGTAGAGTCATATAAAATGAATACTTGCTTGAATCCAGGTTTTAAGAGAGGTTTTATACAGTTATATTCCTACTCATTTCAAAGAACATACTTAATTTTGTAAGGAAATGAGACATCTTAATCTAGGTGCACATTTTAATGCTGCAGCATCTACTTTTTCACCTGTTTAATGTTGCACAAAACTTTTGTTAAAATATGCAAAACTTTGGAAAGATGGCATTACTGATGTTGATGTGCTAATTCATGTGAGGAAATGTCTATGAAACATTTTATAAAATAGTACATCGTCAGTCAAGATAGTTTCTTCCTGCTTCTTGTAGCGTGGATCAAAATTAATGCGATTCTAGCACAACTTGGAGGCAGGCGAGTTCAGTTTTGGGTTCAACAAATGTATTAAGATCTATACAAACCTTTCATGTACTTTTTTCCTGTCTAGATTAGAGAGGAACAGCAAAAAGAAGATTAGGTGAAAGGTTTGCCAGAAACCAGGAAGTTTGATTGCTGGAGTTTTCTTACACAATCAACTAAACATGCAATTCTTGTTGCAAGAACAGTACAACTTGTCATTTTTCTCTGAGGTTTTTAGGTTTCTAGAAACCCCCAACTCAATATGAAACCAGGGAGTTATGAAACCAGATAGATCACACCTACCAGAAAGGTTTGCTGAAACTTGTGAGCACTGAAGCTGACTGGTTTCACCTAGCTCTACTTGAAAATGTGAGCTCTTACCCCACATTCGGTTGGATTCTCATTTATACTAAGGCCTCTTTACACCACTCTGTCACTGCCAAGGGGCCTTAAAATGGGATTCATTACTATTACAATCACATTAAGGTCCCTTTACACTGCCACAGTGGTCTAAAATGGCCTTAGTGCAAATAAGAATCAGGCACATTATAAAAATGACCATGTAGATTGGGATCCCAGCTGGCATGATGGTTTAAAAAAAAAAAAAAGAAGAAGAAAAACCTGAGTGGATGGGGAAATTCTCATGTGGGAAGAGGCATTGTGGGGAAGCTAGCAGTGCCTGAGCTATAGCTGTTCTGTGCACAAAGAAAGGACTTTGGTTTCCAAGGTTATCCATCAAGCACCTATCATTAGCACAATCTGGGGATTCAGATGACTCAGGAAGAAATAGCACAGATGTGGAGGCTTTCACCTCTAAATCACCGGTATGAATCTAGCCCAGGTCAGTAACATCTAAAACTCATTACTATTCCACATGCTATCTGGTGACTTGTGTGAAATGAGTTAGTAATTTCAGTCCAATTCCTGGCAGACAAGGTATCTTCATCACAGAAACCATTATCACAGACATATGGCACTTCTGGCAACCTTATTGGCAGCCCCAATAGAGAAGACAATTACTGCAGGTGAGGCTGACCTGGGGTTATTATTTGTGTGTGTTATTAAGCAATGGCAGGACACCCAGAGCATTTAGATAGGTGCTTATGTGTTGTTTTGTACATATAAATAAATAAATTGGCAAATATGCCAGTGATTTAACAGTGAAAGGCTCTACATTCTACTTCCATTCTCCTAAGCCATATAATGAATGTTTTGAAGAAGCAAGTATATAGAGGAAACTGATTTTTTAATTATTACTCATATTTGGTAGTGTCCACAAGCACTGACATCACTCATGAGAAAACGCCGTTCCCGTCCAATCTAAGATTTTCACAGAGAGAAATGATCAGATTATGATTTCCAAATGCAAAATTCCAGGATTTGAGTATCTGATATATTATTTGGCTTTGCTAGTGTTATACTAGTCTATGATGATGATGTTTAGTTAGTGGAGTGTGGAGTAGATCTGAGAGGAAACAGCTGGAAGAGTGAGGGGCAGGTTGGGGGATCTGATCAGAGGTTCCAGCTCAGGAAGGCAGCAACAAAAGGACTAGGCAGAGAAAGTAATCAGTTGTAGGGCTTAGGAGGCAGGAGCAGCTGGCTAAGGATGTGGTATCAAAGTCACTTTCCCATGCACCAAACAGGAAGTTCACCTTCACTTTGGCTGAATTCAGTGGGAAATGTGCAGACTCAGCACCGCTGGCAGTCAGTCAGTGTGATGTGCAGGGCTGGATTTACACCTTAGGTGCCCGTAGGCACAGCATCTTCAGTGCCCCCCTGCCTAGAGCTGACCTTCGTGTTTTCCATAAAAAATGAAACTTGGAACTCACGTTTAGCTTTCAGGCACCCCTGGAATGCTGGTGCCCCTAGGCACATGCCTCCTGTGCCTAATTGGAAATCTGGCCTTGGTGATGTGGCAGAATGAGTACAGAGTTGGAAGCTAGGAACCCCCAAATTTGAATCCTGGCTGCCACTGACTCACTGTTGGAGGCCATGCAGAACAGACTGTTTCAGTTTACTGGGCATCTGTAAGATGAAGACCTAGTACTTACCCACTTAACTCCCAGAAGTGTTGTGAAGATTAATTGGTTTCAGTCTTACAGTGTGTTGAATATATGAAGTGCTATATAAATGCTAAGTACTCTGAAAAATCAGGTTAGCTGTCTCAAGATGAGTGCCTGATCATATTAAAACAAATGTCGGTGGGTGCACAGTTTGTGTTATGGTAAAGGCACACCCAGGTTCATTCTCTGCTTTGCTGTGATGTTGCTACAGGATACAATGAGTATTTCTCCAAACTGCAGGAGATGTTTGAACAATTCAGTATTTTTAAGCTATCCAATATATTTTTAAAGGATCCATTTGGATTTGTACAAATAATACCCAAAGTTTTAACCCTGACTGTCGTGAGCCTTTTAAATACAGTGTCATCACAATCCAGGTCACTCAGGGCTACCCTAGATTACTTTCTGTTCTGTTGTGACAAACATAAGGCCCAGGAAAAAATGGCAGGAGTTAGGAGCAGATGTCCCTTTTACCACACTGCCATTTATAGATTTTTTTACCCTATGGAGGCAGTGTTTCATTTCAAAAGGCGCCAAGTTCTACTCGGCACCATTTTGGAACAGACCCTGAAAACAGGGGCGCCATTCCCACTCGGAAGTGTAATGAAATGGTTAAATACATTCCTTGAGCAGTGAATGAGTGCAGAGACTGGGGTGCTGGAATTCTGATGCAAGCAATGGATTCTGTAGGAATGTTGGAACTGTGCACACTTGCATGTTTTTTATTGATGCAACATATTTCATGACAAAAATCTGTTGAATATTTACCCACGTGGTCCCCAAAATTTTTACAGTCATGCCCCCCCCTTACCTTTGTCCCTCCCCACCCCCCCAGGAGCTGGGGCCGGGAGTAAGCTCACAGTGTGAGGGGTGGGGTGGGTGGGAGAGCTCGGACAGAGGCAAGGGGGCCAAAGCTGGGTCTGGGGCCGGGAATGGAGGTGCACCTGGGGGCCGAGGGTGGGGACAGGGATGCAGCCCGGCTGGGAGGCTGCAGCCTGGGGTGGGGCTGGTGCTGATGCTGGGGCCGAGCCCAGGCCGGGAGTGGAGCCACGGCCAGGGGCTGAGGCTGGGGCTGGGGGCCGAGCTGGGAGCAGAACAGGGCTGGGTGGCGCTCCTTCCCTACTCCCCATGGGGGCTGTCCAAGGCGCGCCTCACAGTTTGGGGACCTCTGATTTACCCTTCCTATGGAAATGATCTGTGAAGGGCAAAAGTGTTTAAATATGTACTTAAAACCTTTTGAAATTTTACTGAAAAACCCTTATTGTGCATGAGCAATAGCCTCTTTTTAAAGGTTATTCTATTGGCTGGTTTCCTTCTTCCTCTCCCATTCCTCCATCCCTCCCCACCAAAATTTATTAGATCTTGGTCTGCTCAATTTCCAGACATCAATTTTTCACTGTTCACCATTGCACCAAGTCACAGCTGTATCTAGTGAAGAACATCCCCTCCCTCCATTTCATTCATGTAAATAACTTCAACAATTGTTTTTATTAAGCGACAAAGAGTCCTGTGGCACCTTATAGACTAACAGACGTTGCTTTTTACAGATCCAGACTAACACGGCTACCCCTCTGACAATTGTTTTTATTGTGCTTTTGGGAGGGGAGGAAGGATTTGGGGCAGAAAAACATCTCTGTCAGGATGAGACCCTTTATGTCACGTTTTTGCCTGCAGTGAATTTTGCCGCTGAGTTATAAGCCCTTGAAATAAGAAGTTTAAAAAGGAAATGCTTAACCAGAGTTTTTTTTGAATGCATCACATAAGACAGGGAAGAGAGCCATCTAGTGGCTTCTTAATATTCCTTCCTTCCTTCATTCCTACATTTCCCCTTTTGGTAAAGGTATTAGTTTGCTCTGTTCTTAAAGGAGTGCCTTTTTCCTGGGCTAGTTATTCTTTTTCAGACAACAAATGAGCATATTTACTCAAGTTCACTAATTTTTTTTAACCCACCTTGTCACTCTGCTTATTGTGAGAAACTCTGAATGTTCAATACTCCTCTCAGTTTCTCAAAGGGCTTGTCTCAGTTCCAGTCACTTTTTTGGTTTTATTTTGTAGCAATGGGAATAACATTAATATTGTCTTCTGGGTCTGTTATGTTACTAGAAACAATTTGGAGTCAAGGTTATACCAGATCTACTGTTGGTAGTGGAAATTTATTGCTTTATTTATTTTTAACTCTAAGAAAATGCTTATGTTGTCTGTCCATAACCCATTATGACTTTGTATAACATTCCATTTTTATTTCCTGCAAAACTCCACTTGTCCTAGTCCTGGGCTTCTACTGAAAATAAGTGTGAAATTGATCATGGTTTTATGGCATGGGCGTGTGACAGTATGCTGTAACAGAGGTTACAGGGAGAACTTGAACTCAAGTTGCCAGAGGTGAAAGCCCAGAACTTTAACCAAACGGGCCATCTAACTTTTGGAGTGAAGTATATCTGACAGTATATCGTAACTTTGTTGCTGTCTCTCCAGACTCTCAGCTTTCTTCTCTTTAGGCCTATATTCAATTATAGTTTATATTTTTCAGGGCCGGCTCCAGCTTTTCTGCCACCCCAAGTGGCAAAAATAAGTAAATAAATAAATAAAAGCACTTCGGCGGCAGCTCAAACGCGCCGCTTCTTCAGCGGTGGGTCCTTCACTCCCTCTCCTCGTCTTCGGCGGCACTTCGGCAGCAGCTCAAAGAGGAAGAGAGGGAATGGGGGACCCGCCGCCGAATTCCCACCGAAGACCCGGATGGGCCCTGATATCGGATGGAGTGTTGCCCCTTTGAATTGGCCGCCCAAGCACCTGCTTCCTTAGCTGGTGCCTGGAGCCGGCCCTGTATATTTTACAAGTTCTGCAGGCAAATAAGAACTCTGAAGTTCCACTCTTTTGTATGCTAATGAGGATCCTCTTTATTGTCCATGGTCTTTCTGAAGAATCTTTTAAGTAGCTTTGTTCCTTTTTCAGACTTCCCAATGAACTGTTGAAATAAAGGCTTGTTGTCATGTGTTGGAATTTGTGTATTTGGGGAGACCGTTAAAATTCTTTATTACAAAACCAGGGCCTCTTGTCAGTATCCATAACTGTAGATACACTCTGCCCTTGAAAAAATTATGTTAGCATGCAAGATAACTTGGCTTGCCGATGGATCATTCAAGAAGGCTGCCTTGGGATACAAGTCACAATCAGAAGGTAATTGTTTCTTTCCAAATGGAATAAATCAGTCCTGATCTTCTGCTGTTATATTTCAAGTTTCCTATGAGGTCTCACGGTTTCCAATTGTGTTATCCCCTTTATTTGAATCTGTCCTTTTGCCAGGTGTCACTTTTAAACACTCCATTCCCTTATTTCTTGGCACACAGTAGGCCAAATTTTGTTGTTTTGTGTACTGGTGTAAATCTGGAGCAATTCAGTTGAAACAAACGGAATTACTCCAAATTTACAGCCCTGTCAATGGGATTAGAATTTGGTCTGCTGGATCAGTATGGTATTTTGATCTGATTCTGATATCACTTACGCTGGTTTTAACATTAGTGTGAGATCAGAATCAAGACCTATGGCTCTACACTATAGCTATAAGAGAAATGTGGTGGCTGGAGTGAAATGATCCCTGTATAGTTTAATTCCAGAAAGGGCTTTGAGGCATAGGCGTGCGCAGCCCATTTCATTAGGGTGTGCCCCCAGGGAGCCCCACCCTGCCCTAGCCCCACCCTCATCCTGCCCCCATCCACTCCCTCCTACTTCCCGCCCCCTGACTGCCCCCCTCAGAACCACCAACCTCCCCCTGCTCCTTGTCCCCTGACTACCACCTCCTGGGACCCCTGCCCTTAACTGCCCTCCAGAACCCCTCCCCCTATCTAAGCCTCCCTGCTCCTTGTCCCCTGACTGCCCCCCTAGGACCCTACCCCCTACCTGTCCCCTGACTGCCCCGACCCTTATTCACATCCCTGCCCCTAGACAGACCCCCAGGAATGCCTGCCTATCCAACCGCTCCCCACCCCCTGACAGGCCCCCCGCAGAACTCCTGACTCATCCAACCCCCCCAGCTCCTTGTTCCCTGACC